>NC_048906.1:10728625-10923695 GCF_011077185.1 Oxyura jamaicensis | reverse complement strand
GCCGTGAGGGGCCGGGCTGTTGAGGGACGCCCCGAGAAGGGCTGGGGGGAAGGCGGTGGGCTTTGTAGCCCGTGTGATCTTCCGCAGGCCTCCCTCCGTCCTTGGTCAGCTGCGAGGAGGAAGCGTTCAGGCTTTCAGAACAGGCCCAGAGGGCGCTGGCGTTTTGTCACCCTCCAGTCAGCGAGGCAGGGCTTGCTGGGCTCGCAGAGAAAGCGTTGCTCGCTTCTCTATTTAGCGTAGTTCTTAGTCTTGATTTAAGGATTGAAATGATTGGGCTGCTGCTGCGCTGAATGCTGCTCCACTCATTCACTTCCTCACTAGAAAAATGTCCCGTGGATTTTTGGCCTTACCTCACTGTCTCCTGTGTCCAGGCATCGGGCTCTTGCTGCTTTGTCAGACTAAAAAGGCCAATTTCTTTTTTTCTGCCATCTTCTCACGGTGTAGATGGTGATGGTTCACAATCAAATCGATTTGCAACCCTTTCTCTGAGCTTGCTTCATCTTTCATTGTAATTCTTCTATGGACGAAGATTCCTTTGTAGTGCATCTTTGAACTCTTCTGGTTTTCAACATCGACTTTCTGACATGTTGCTGCTTCACATTAATAACACCCAGGAAAATGAAATAAAGGGGTGAATATACATTCCAGTGAATATGAATGGTCACAAGCTGACTTCATAGAAAGCTGCATTAATTATTCCCTCAGTTCTCTGAATAACAAGTGTCTGGCCTGCAGAAGAAATTCTTGGCTTTGGCTTTTACCCAGATGGAGCGTATGGTCAAAACGGGGTCATAATAAGATTTTCCTCACCACTTTCTGGAGATACACAGGGCTATGGATTCATAAACAAGTGTTTGCATAAAGGGTACTAGGAAAGGTCTGACTGATTGAAATATATTTATTTCCTATGTATACAATAAAATGCCCCAGCCCTGCTGGGTTCCAGGGTAACCATAGCTAGGATAGCACCAAGTCACTCAGAGATGGATAACTTACTTTACTCACTAGCATTTTAGGAGACATCAGAAGCCTTGGTGGTGTAGTCAAGTGTATGAGTGGCTAAAGATGGCCTTGTGGAGGCACAAAAGGACATGAAGAAAAAACTATTGCACTTTGTAACTCAAAACAATACCAAGAATGCACTGAAAAGTTGCTAAAACTTTTTGGTAAAGCATGATAGCACTGATACTGTACTGCTGTAGAAAAGAAAGGGCATGAAATATACACACATATTAAAGTTATTAATATTTTAATTGGAGATCTCTATATGACTTTGTTTTGTTAAAATGGACAAATGGAAGAAAAATAAGCTCACAATAGTTAGGATTCCCTGGAGAAATACTGTTGTCCAGCTGCATAAATGCACTTAGCTCCAGCGGGAAATCAGTCACTTGTGTTATTAGCAAAGAAGTCAGGGTATATATATATTTATATATTAAAAAATCATAAAAAGTGTTGATTGACTGAATGTCTCCAGAAGAGCTTAGCATCTTGGACTTCCTTACTTGCATGGTTAACATCCCAGCTTTAATATGGTGTCAATATAAGAAAGGAAGGCCAAGAATGTGTATAAAAAGGAAGATAATCAAGCATCAAACTAGCCTTTAATCAAATTCCAAAAACTAAATGTGAAACTAAGAAAGAATGAGAGATGTAGGAAGGATTTCCTGGTGTCAGACTAGTTCAGCTCTGCAGACTTTCTCTTATGGGAGTCTGTGGGACAGGCACTTTCAGGAATGCTGGCTTCTTTGTTGACGGATCTATTTCATGCCCAAAGGAAGTATTTCAAGCTTTTAACACCTGAAGAATGCAAATTGCTCCAAGCTACAGCATATGCCATGTTCTTCATTTGTCCTATAACTTCACTGTAATAGAATTAAAACCTAAAATAGCCTCTTGTAAAAGCTGACCTGTTCGGGAAGGTTAAAGTTTCCCTGTCTACTGGGCAAAAGCATTTTTTTTTTCACTTGAAATGAATGACTTGGAAGCCGCTGTTAGAAAATCTGGCTTTTTGAGACCTGGGATCTGCAGCATGTTGGATGCATACAGAGGGCTGGGCTTTTCTTGGAGCAAAAACTGTGTTTGCAAAGTGTTCTCCACAGCTTCCAGGATATGACGACTGTTGACTTACCTTCCTTCTGCAGTGAGGACAGCAGATCAGCATGGAAACAGAAGAAAGCATAAAGGACAGATTTCCAAGTTTTCCCTGTGTAAGATACCAAATCAAGTTCCTGTGATATTTGCTGAAACTGGATTTCATGACCAGTTCGAAAGAGACATGGAGTCGGCTCCCCACCAATGGCTGTTGACTGGCCACTTTGCGTGGCCACACAACTCTCACCAGGATTTGCAAGACAGCTGCAAAGTTTCATGAGCCAACTACTGAAGAATTCCTGTAGATGAAAATGCTCCAAACAGCACAGGGTTTTTATGACACCCACTCCTGGCCTCTCCTGACATCCAGTCTTGGCTGCTGCTTCCTGCTTAGTTTCAGTTGCCAGCGTCTTGTTCAGAGCTATTTCCAGTCAGCGTCTGTTGGAGGTATGTACACACAGCCCCCAGATTAGTACCAGAACTAACCAGCTACTAGAAGGCAGCAGGGCTCATAGCTACTTTGGTATCTCCCACACCCAAGCTGAGCCATGGATCAAATATCTAGTTCTGCAAACCAAGACCATTCAGCTTGTTATGTAAGCAGATGTGCATGTTGTATTCTGAATTTGGTGACATCCATGATGGATAACATTCCACCTACTTTGTACTCAGGGTGCAAAGAATCGTAGCAAGTGCATTGCATATAATGGGAAAACACAGTAAATTAACAGACCTCCTGGGAGCCTCAGCCCTGGGCCTGAGAGGGCAGGCAAGTCCTACTTAGTAACATATTACTGGGTCTCATTTTTGTTTTGGATGCAGGACATTTTCATCCTCTGACAAGACAGAAATGCTTTGCTTTATGGGATCGCTCAGTGCAGAGAAACAAATAGAAAAACAAGTGAGGAGGGCAGTCTGCTGGGCTGGTGGGCTCTGCTCACTGTGTCTGCAGTACTAAGAGCTTACGTGATATCCCTTCTGACACAGATTTTGGCAGTACCATAGGGACAGACATGCCTGGGGTCTCTCCCAGCTGCATGGGGCAGGAACAATAGTGGGAAGCTGGAGGCTGAAGCCAAAGGCTCAGATAAACTGGTAGGATGCTGGGAGGCATGAGATGGAGCTGACACAAGCTATTGGCCAGCACTGCCCCTCTGCAGAGAGTGCTGGCTGCAGGAAAAATGCCAGTGTAAGACATTTCAATGCTCCTCTGGGCACTTGTTCTTGCCCCTGTCCTGAAAACCAGTTTCCCCTCTGCTGTACCAGCACATTAACTTGCAGACCTGTGCTTAAACCAGCTCCTTGAACTGAGGAGGGGAAGTGAGAGAGTGGCGTGGTGGTGCTGAGCTACCTATGGTGTGAAACCACCGTGAGCATGCCCACACTCCCTAGACAGAGCAACAGATCACCTTTGACACGGATAACCTAGAGCAGTCTGGGCAGAAGCAGGCACAAATAAGGTGCATCAGCAAAGCTGAGGTCAGGGTAAAACTGAGGAATGACAGTTGTTCTGCAACCTGTGCAGTGTCAGCAAACAAACTGCTAGTAGCTCAGGTACACTCTACCACTGTCTCTTAAGAGATAAAAAACATTCAAACTCAGATGCAGCCGAGTTGCTGCTGGTCATTTGTTTTTACAGGGGTAATCCTGTACCCCTTGCAAATACAGAAACGCTACAGGGAGTCATTTCATTACGTACTGGTAACGACCGAAGGGAACTTTGCAAAGGTGATGCTTGTATTGTATGGGGTAGAGAATGGTCACTTACCAGCTCTGCTGGGAAAACAACAGAACAGTTTCCAAATGAGATCAGAAGCTTATGTCCTGACTGGGACTCAGTCATTCACTCTCCTAGGGGCTGGTCACAAAAGTTGTCATGGAGGGGGTGAGCGAAGACTGAAAAGGAAAGAAAGAGGCCTAGAAAGTGGCAAAAAGTGGCAATTTTTATCACAAAGAAAGACAATTACACAAACTGAGAGTATTTGTATGGGACATTGTGGATACAACAAAGTTATAGGGATTCAAGATCTGTTTGAAGAAATACTTGGTAGGAAAGTCTGTCCAGGGCTATTGAATTCAGACACCATCTCTAACTCGGGAAGTCTCTGAGCCACGAACCACTGGGTCTGGTGGAGTATTTAGAAGTATGACTGTACATTTGACCTGGTTTTATACTGTCTGTAAGCTTTTGCAATTCGCGCTGTTGGAGGTACATATCTTCTGCTCAATGGATCTGTTATCTGACTCATCTGCCCTTAGAAATTCTGTAGCAGTCACAATTGTTTTGCTTATCCTGCCTAGCTGACCCCTTCTAATAAGTCTAAATTCACCCAGGCAATGCACAGAAGGTGAAAGAAAATGTTTGAAGAGCAAAAATTCCCCAAATCTTCTTTAGTGTAACAGAACTGCCTATCCAGACCCTGTTGTTTGCCATCACAGACTGCTAGATTTAGGATACACATGGGCGTGGGCATATTTAGAGTCATTGACCACAGGCATGACATAGCACTGGTTGCTAAAACTGACCTGAAGTTGTTTGCCTTGCAGGATATGGTAAGAAGGCTTGGATTGAATATCATTGACTAAGGTCACAAGAGTTAAGCTTGAAATAGCAGAATATGAGAACATTTGGGATGTAAACAGGTGACTGGAGGGACTATGTCACAGGCTTTTTGCAAGGGATAATCATTGACCAGAACTGTTGGCATGTAGGCAATGATCTAAGAGTTTACTGCCTGTATAAGACTGCTGGCAACAAAAAGATTAGTTCTGACTGAAGTGTAAGTTAATTATATTCCCGGTGTTTTTTAACTCCAGTTTTCATGTCCTGATAGACTAAAAAGATGATTATAAATGCTGCATGAGAGATATTCATCTGAAGGCTCACAAGACAGAACAAGAACCGGAGAACCCCTGCTCTTAGGGTCTGTGTTTCAAATTTAGTTGTTGTAACTAACATTACTGTTCCATTCCCTTTTAACATTCTTTCCCAGGGTAAGAAAATCTATGCACTCCCCTTGTCTCCTTCCCTTTTGAATCTGCAGGCTGAGTTTCCTTAGATTTTCTGAAACCCAGTTTCTAGGTGGGGGATAAAGATTTGGAATCATATTTTCACCCCTTAGAAAATGAAAAAAAATGCTCTCAGCAATTCCCTACGCTGTTTCAAGTGCTCTGGGTGGTCAGCACAGAGCTACTGGCCACCCTCCCAGTCCTATGCTGCTTATGGGACATACGTGGTAAATAATGTATAGGACCATATGGGGTGGGGAGGGGGAGATAGAGGAGCTGGCAGCATGGTGAGGTCCTCGGGAGGGCAGGAGGAGATGAAGGTTTTTGTGGAAAGACAGGGAAATTGGACACAGGAGCCTAGGAGCCTAGTGTTTTGTTCCACTGCTCAAAGACCTGCTTAAACATGAAGGATTTCCAGTTTCTGTCTGAGGTCCCATTTAAAAAAAAAAAAGGGGGGTTCTTGAACCCTCAGATGTGAGGGTGATTATTTCCTGCTGCAGGGTTTCCCAGCAGAATGCAGACTTTGGGGTGAGAATTCAAGTAGCTGCAAAGCAGCAGGATGCACCCTCTGCATATCAATTTTTCAGTTGGCATTGGACTTAGTGTTCCAGTTCCAAGTACTGCCACTGAAAACAAATGTCTTTTTTTTTTTTTTTTTAAGAGATGGAACTTGGATATTCCCAGGGAAAAAAAAAAAAAAAAAAGAGAGAGAGAGAGAGAGAGGGGAAAAGAAAAAAAGCAGTCTGGGGGCATAACTACAGTATAGGTAAAGTTTGCTTTTGAATGTAAATCACTAAAGCTTTCTGCAGCATACACCCACTTTTAACATCTGCTTCAGTCAAGGCAGGTCTATGCTGCAGCTTTGCTGGGGCTTTAGGAATTTAACAAGAAAAAAAAATCATACCCTGGCCAATAAAATCATATTGGGAAAATCCCAGTGTAGTTTGATTAATAATGGAAAAATAAAACCCTTTGCTAAGGGATCGTGGCCTGTTTGAGGTGGTAATTCCTCTATACTAACAAGGCAAATTTGGGGGCAATATAAGCCAAGAACCCTGTATAAGGGCTTTTAATGGGCATTGAAGGTAAATCATATCATTAAGGAATCAGCTTTGCTGAGCAATGGCTCCTGAAATTCAGCAAAGATGGGGACGGGGCTCCCCCTCTTCCTGGGCCCCCAAGACACTCTGCAGTCAGCTTTCAAATAACCTTGTCTGGGTAAGCAAGATTAAATAACCAGGGTCACGCCTTCTCTGTCAAGCAGTGCTATTGCTCAGTCAGCCCCTCCTGTCATTCCTGTACATTTTGGGGGTGGTTATACTGAAATCAGTAAACCTCTAGAGCATGTCTAACTTCACGAAAGGTCCTGACACTCACAAAGCAGCAGGGTTAACTAGCATTGCTGAATCTGTTTCTGCCCCATCTGCTTGCCCTTCTGCCATCATGGGTGGCCAAAGAGGATATGCAAGTACTGCAATCAGGAGCATGTTGTGTCCTCATATAGGAATACATATATTCCCACAGCGTGCTGTAAGCTGTGCCGTAAGTCATGTCTGCTATGGAGGCAGTAGCCTCCTGCCAGGTGAGAGCAGACAGCTAGACGTGACAACCCTTCAACAATCCCAAAAAAGTGGGGCACGCAATGCAGCCGTCATGTTGAGGCAGTAGGGAAGGATTTTCTGATCCCCATGGCTTTAACACTCAAAACAGAATCCCCTGGTGACACAAATATTCTCCACAGACTTATGAGGTCCTTGAAAAGAAACTGATATGGCCTAGCTCCAAGACTGCCTCTTTTCCAAGTAGGAACCACTTTTCCCTACTGTGGATTGCTGCCCGTCAGAGGCTTGTTTCACTTTTTAGTCTAGGAGTTGGTTAAGATAGCTACCACATCTGGTTGCAATGATCTGGAACTTTTTTGCCCTTCTCTGGGCTGCCTTACCAAAGAGTTCGTGTACATCACAATGTTGCTTTAGTTGGGATATGCATTGCTTTTGGCTGAATGTTCAAATACGTTGTCACGTGGCAAGAAAGACTTTTGACTGGAAAGTTAGGAACGCAGAGCCAATATAAATATTCACTGAAAAAATAGGAATGATTTTCAAAATAGCTAAGCTCCCAATTTATTTGTTCCTACTTCCTGAAAATTTATCACATTTGCTTGGCTCCTGGCTTTTCCCCACTTATCTGTTTTCTCCCTGCTGACATATTTCTGAGAGTGCAGCACAAGCTGTGTCTTGCTCCATTTTGTGGGCTGTGGTATTTAAAACTTCAAATAAAAGTTGCAGTTGTGTCTTCAATGGGATTTTGGGTTAGCCAGTTGTAGTCTTAACAAATTTGTAGTGATATAGGATAACCAAAGATATTTGGAGTAAGCCAGAATTCCTCCTCATGCAAAGAAAGTGACCAGGATGGGGGTTTGGGGGGTTTTTTTTTTTTTTTTTTGGTCTGAGCAGCAGGAGAATTCCTCTTCATGTCAAATTGCACCTTATGCTGTTGCTGGGGGTTACAAAGACCCTGGAAGGGCACGAGGCCACAGGCAGTGACAAGGGAAGCTCTGTTTCCCATGCACCATGATAACAGTGCAGTCCCAGAACAGTACCGAGAGAGGTGGTGGGACCTTCATCTTTGGAGGCTTGCAGAATTCAGCTGGACAAGGCTCTGATGAACTTGCAGCCAGCTCTGCTCAGAGCAGGAGGTCCTTTCCAACCTCAGCTGTTCTATGATTGCATGAGAATGAGACCCCCACAGATGAAAACCCCATCTGCCATGCCCCTCAGTACTCCTCTTTGCCTACAGCACCATCTCAGAGCAGTGGCTCTCAAACAGGACCATGAATGTGTTGCCTTTGTATAAGCTGAAGGCCTGAAACTTGCACTCTCATCACTTGCAGCAGGTTGCTCTGCAACTAACCACTGATCAAAGTTACAGCCTTTGGCACAGTAATTAAACATTTAAAAGGATAGCATCTGCTTAACAGCATTTGGTTTGGGTCGGACAAGAGAACAAGCTTTTTTCCCACCCTTGGAAGGTTTCAAGACTTCACTGGGCAAAACCACATGTGCCTTGATCTAATGTTGGTGACTGTACTGCTCCTGCAGAAGGCTGGGCTAGACACCTCCAAGGTCACTTCTAATCAATACTTCTGTGCTTTACAAGTCTAAATCCAGACAGGCTGAGGAAATTTAGATTCACAAAACAGACTTACATATTGTAGTAACTTCTTGTAGGCCTTTTGCCTTCTGTTAGGTCTTCCTTAAGCATCAAGTGTTGAGGAACCCGTCACTGGTTCTGAGCACAGGATTACACAAGTGTTCAAATAGTGGTATTGAGGGGAAGGAACACACCTGCATAGACCAGGTGAATGTACTTTGGGGAAAGGTGATTTGTGTCTCTCCTTTCAGAACAAGGGGCACACATCTTTTGCTGACTCATTCATAACTTTTGTTCGTTATTACTATAGAACTTCACCTGGGATGTAGAGGCCAAGGCCTTTCCCTCACTGAGCACACGGAGCAAGAAAAGTAACCACCATGCCCTGTGTTCTGCACTGTGCTGCTGCTGTGCAAACCAAGAGATCAAACCCCAGGCTCTGGACATACATTACCCTGCCTAATTCTCCACTGACTGTAACCTGGCTCAGAATTGTTCTGCCATGCAGCCCAGCAGCAAGTGTAGCTGCTGGCAGGCCCACAGCCAGGGACAGTGGGATCACGTTCTTCTGGTGGTGTCAGGGCCTGCCTCCATGCAGAGGCATGAACTGAGCCCTCGAAGCCCCAAATCATCATGAGAGAAGGAGGTGACCTCTGATTTCAGAAGTACCTTTGCCTTGGCAGAAATGGCTACGAAGGATGAAAAGATGGGAGAGGACTGGCGTTGGTTACCAAGCATGTGGGAGTGGAGGGGCACTGGAGAGATGCTGGCTAACCAGGGGGGGTCAGATTGCAGAAAGACCCTATTTTTGGAAACCCTCTGACAAGTTGCCACATCCTGCCGGGGGGGCTCGGTATAGCAAGGTTGTTTGTCTGTTTTTTCGCTAAGAAACCATTGAGAGGAGCTGTATCACCTGTGGACTTGCATCTGAAAGTGCCTTAATTTTGTTCTGTCACTACATTTTAATTTCCATTGCACATCTGATATGTGGCCTTCTGATGTATAGCACTTCTACAACATTGCTTGTCCATATGTTAGGTTCAAACTGGAGAAAAAGAGAGAACAAGGACTATCCAGCTGGAATGGCGTGTGTGATGACAAGTGGGTAGGGGAAGCAGAACAGCTTGATGTGTGCACTACAGTGACCTACAGCCAAATAGCCAAGGTGTTATTTACATGTGCTGTTTACACATCTCACATAAGCATCACTAAATTAATCACAATTCAATTACTGTTGGAATTGATTTTTATTTTTATTTTTTCAACTAAGAGTGTTGGAAATTAAATGCTGTAGAATCCATTCTTGGTGTCAGTGCTGTCTCAGGAACAATTTCTGTGGGTTAGATGAACCCTCAGAATGCTTTTAATGAAGCAGTTAGCAGGACAGTTAGAAACTGTTTTCTCAGTCTGACTAGTTAAAGTTAAAAAAATAATAATAAACCACCAACAAAAAAACTCCTCTAATCAAAGATAAACTAAGTGATCATGAGAAAGGAAATGCTTCTATGAGTAGCTCTCTGTCCTGCCCTGTCACCCTGCAGCATGCTGTATGCCTGCCCTTTCCCAAGAGAAGGCCGTGCACATGGCTGCTCCTACTATTTTGGGATAATGTATGTACCCGGGACTGGGTGCGTTCAGGAACAAGAGAAGCTGAACTCCCGTGTCAGCACACTCCCGTGGTTCAAGAGGGATCATCTCCCATGGCACGGCGAGGTGCTCCCAGGGTCTAGCCTCTGGGTCTCAGAGGTCTTCAGCCTCTGACTTTGGCACCCGGGTCTCTGCTGCCAGGAGTGAACCGTACTCACAACAGCCTCTAGAAATGGAAAGAATGCAAACTGGTTTTGGGACTGCTGGGAGGAAGGTCAAGGTGGTTTCAGGGCTACTGACATTGGCATAGGGGGTTACAGTAGCCAAAAACCTGGGGGATTAGAGAAACTGGCTGCTGAGCAGCATTGTACACAGTTGTCCCTGGGGTGGAGGTGGAGCCCCCAGGATCCATGTTTCCAGCACTCAGGACAGATACTGAAGTGGCACTGCACTTGCAGACCGCAGCAAGCTAAGCAAATCAATCAGTCAATCAAGCAAGGAAACAAAAATGAAAACTCCAAATTTTGTCTTTAATCATCCCAGTGCTGTCAAAATTTCTTGATCCTCATTGTGATATGTGTGGGAAATTTCCCTCATGTCAGAGACCCCTGTGAGCCATGCACACAGCAGGCCAGGGATGGGGATGGGGCCACTCCAGGTGTGTTTCTTGGATTAGCTCACAGATGTTTTCTAAGAGGGTGATGGAAAATGTTCACCCCAGGCCAAACGGCTGTGCAATCACCTCTCATACAGCCCTGAGATCAAAGCCTGTCACGCTCCTCGAAAGACAATGTTACCCTACATGAATGAGGGTAACTTGTCTGGACAACAACAACAACAACAAAGCACAACAAAGTTTTCTGCAGATGGCTGTGCTCAAGGTGAAATAAATTTACTTTGGCCTGGACAATCTTACAGAATTTATCAGGATAAAGCCACAGTGGCAGCTGAGATTGGGAGTTGACTAAGTCTGCAGCTGGTGGCTTGGACTAGGTCTGGTTGTTGCCATGTAGGAAGGCAGCTAAGGGATTGCTGAGCAAGACGCACGTGGATAAGGGCTGACAAAGCCAGGATGTCTGAGAATGACATTTCTGTGCAGACCTGCAGAGACACTGGCACCACAGGGAGCCAGGACCTGAACCATCTCCTGCTGTGGGAGGTGCGGGCCAGAGAGGAGCCACCCCAGCAGCCTCTGCCTACACCCTGCCTGGAAAAAAGCCTCTTCCCAGGCTGTGCTGGCAAACCCAGGTGTCCTGTGGGAGCAAAACGGGCACGTTCCTGCAGCTTTGTCCAGGACATCCATCTGCTGGCACAGGCTGGACCCAGGTCTTTAGCTGGTGTGGCTTCATCACTCAGCTGCCTGCAGTGGATGAGCATCTCTGCACCCTTGGACGGACCAGACCTCCATGTGAAAAGGGGCTGGGTGGGGTGCAGGGTAAGGCCCCTGGGGACAGTGTGAAGGCTTTAAAACAAGCAGGAATTCTACAGCTATAAAAAAGCTAAAATTCCACAAATATTTGGAGCTAAATTTAACCCTGATCCTTCCAAATCTGTGCTCATGTAACTGAAGGTCTGCCAGATTAAGCTGCTATACAAGAGGTGTGCTATTTTAGGAACAAGAAGGGATTTTTTTCTCCCAGAGCTTTTGCCAGACCTCAGCTTCAGACCTCAGCAGCAGGGTCTTGGTAAAGGGTCCTACTACACAGCACAGGAAAATTAAACTTGGATCAAGCCCACCAGTGTGGCATGGCTGTAGGCCCACAGGGGGGTGGGCTCGCTGAGCTGCTCAGCACCATGGCACAGTGGGACGGTGGTCAGGAAGGACTCACCACTGCTCCTTCCTGGTCCTAGAGCAAGTTGAGAAGGAGCCCAGGATTCCCGTGCTACTCTGGGCACTAAGCCACTGGCCTCCTTCCCATTAGCCATAATCACTGGTTTGCTGGCTAATTTATGAGACATGCTGTAGGGACATTCATGAACATAGAAGCTGCTGTAAACATAATTTGTTTCTAGGATTTGACAGTGTGTATCTGAGCAACTTCATTCACCCATCATTCGCAGAGGCCTGTGACAGTGCTTCTGCTAAACAGGCTAAGAAAGCCACGAGCTTCTGTCAGGTGCTGCAGATTCTTTCCCGAGTCGTCT
Source organism: Oxyura jamaicensis (assembly GCF_011077185.1). Classification (NCBI taxonomy): domain Eukaryota; kingdom Metazoa; phylum Chordata; class Aves; order Anseriformes; family Anatidae; genus Oxyura; species Oxyura jamaicensis. Next base: position 10,911,707 of record NC_048906.1, on the reverse strand, counting down.
GGTTTCCAGCTTGTGCCAGGAAGCAAGGCAGTTAGTCCCTCTGGCTTAGCATTATGGCTAGAAATGTTATTGTTAGCCATTAAATTCACTAAACCTATTTTCTAGGTTATTGCAGCATTTAGCTTGGCTGCTCCAGTGTGGTTTTAAAGTTGTATTTCAAACATATAATATGGGTTAAAAATAGCCAGTGTCTAATTAGAATAATCCCAGGGGAAAGTCAGATTCCTCACTTTCCCAACGAGCTGTCCTCCTCTCAACATGGCAGACACATTTCAGCTCAGTGACCAGATCCTTCTCTACCAACGTGTGCCAAACGAGACCTCCAGCATCTGGGAAGAAGCTTCCATCAGAGAGGCAAGAGCAAACTCCTTAGGAAAAAAAAAAAAAAAAAAAGAGAGCATTTCATGTCTTAGGACAAGGGAGCTTCTCCAAGTGTCCAGGCTTAAGTAACCCCCACCAACAGCTTCTACATTTGTATTTAGCTTTTCATTTTCTAAGTTCCTGTGTGGGTGTGTGAGAAAAATCCCATCTCATCAGTCGCTGGAATTTCTGGGAACTGGGCATACTCCAGCATTATGGTTTGGGTTTTAGGATGGCAATGGTGCCAGAAATAGTATTTTGCAAGTAGCAGCATGCAGCAATCTGGTGGGCCATGAGATTCCATAGGGCTATCATTAGCCCATGAAGCATTCCTGGGGGTTACAGTGGGGAACGAGGCCTGGCAGCAGCCGGTAGGCTGCCCAGCATCCCCACTTGAAGCTGCAGGGGGAGATGAGTCAGGCCACATCTCTGCCACTCTGGCAGGTGGAGAGCAGCCCAGGCCCTCCCACACAGCAGCCAGGGGCCGTGCTCCTCCTCAGGACACTGGACATCCTGCAGGTGATGAGCCTGGAAGAGCTGCTGGCACCATCAGACACCCCTCCACTCCACACTTGGCTCCTGAAGCCCTGCTGAATCCTGACAAGTTTTCCTGAGGGGCTCTGGAACATTTTGTTTGATAGGATGGATGGGCTGAGGAGTAACTTTTCTGCTTGAAGCCTGCCAAAAGCCAGGCTTACCATGGCTTTGCCCAGACACACTGTGCAAGTACTCTCCAGAGCTGGGTCTTGTTACATCCTTTCATTCACAACTGTGAAATGAGATATGCAAACAAAAATGTGAGGTGGATGCTACCAAGTCCTGGGGCTGATGAGCCATCTCCTCCATGTCATCCCCAGGGCACCGGGAGGTATCCTCAGCTGGCCAGGACCCCTCATCCCCCAGGTACATTGTAAAGCCCCTGGTACTCAAAGCCATGTTGGGGATAGTGGTCTGTGTGGGACATGTATTGCCTCCCTCCTGCAAATGGATGGAAATATTTCTGTTTTCCAAAATTAGTTTCTAAATGTGTTGAAATTTCCTTTCAGTAGGAGTTCTTGAAAATCTGGTCCTCATTGTGAAACTGAATGACAACTTTTTCCAAACCCCCTTCTTTGGGGTTCCTCACCCAAAGCAGATTTCAAGTCCTTCTGCTTACAGGGCAGCTCTCAGTATTACCCTGCTGAGGGACTCAGGCAGGGCCTCTGAGGGATTCTCCGAAGGCTCACCCTCTGCTATGTGGCTGCTTGGATTTACTTTATATCAGTGCTTTAGCTGTTACAGCTGAAGAAAATCAGGTGATGGTTTGGATGATGCTTTTCACCTCCAGCATGTGGGACTGGGCTGCCTGAGTACCTCACTGGGCTGCGTTCAGTCTCATGGACACACGCAACCCCACACGAATCCCTCCTGCTGAGCACGACACCCTCTGTTTGCAAAGGACTATAAGTCTAAGGGTCATGTACTCAAAATACACTAGTACAATGGCAGTATTTTACAGCAAGGCTTACTTAAGAATGACATATTTTGTTTTCCATGTCTTCTGGTACCATCTGGACCTCTGGGGAAATATCTGGAGTGGCCTGGCAAATTCCCAATCACACATCTGAAAAGAGTTGTTTTCAAAAGGCCAGCAACACAACTGTTTGTGAGGGCTGATTTCAGGCTCTGACTTCACTTTGAGCAGTGGCTTCTCATCAGTTTGGTTACCAGGGTTATTATTAAAAAAAAAGACAAAACATGTTCTAGATAGAAAACACAACTGCCTTTCAATATTAAGATGGACTTGTTAACCCCAAACAACAAGGCAGATAATTTTATTTGAAGCTCCACTTACAGAAACTCTTTCTTTGAAATTCTTCCACGGAAGCATTTTCTCATTGCGAACAACCAGCTTCAGTGGGCACCAAGGAAGCATCTATGTCCAGCCCTATTTTGGGAGCCTGATTCCAACTGCTCTTTTGCTCAAAAGTAGGTCAGATTGTATTCCTTTTCCAGCAGGACAATTAAGAACAAGCTCAAATGCAAGATTTCCAGGAAACTAGAAATTGCTGCTTCTATTTCTAGAAGCCCTGCCAAAGACAAGCTCCTTTGTACTAAGGCTAACTCCTCTCCTAACTTTACCGTATGACTGATGACTCAAATTATGAGGTTTTGTTTCCCACTTCTACCTGAGATTTCCTGTTTGGGCTCTTCCCAGATGCAATGAAAAAGGTTACCACAGAGACACTCCAGGCCGTATAACTCTAGCTGCTAAATTTGTAATTGCCCAGCCCCAGGGCAGAACAGCCTTTTAGCTGAATCAGTGGCTGCAAGAACATACAACATGCCATGGAAAACTGGCCTCATTTTCAACAACGCTCACCTGCTGTGTACCAAAGGAGCTGGCTCGGTTGGTGTGACTATGTGCAACAGAAATATGAGACCTAGTGATTGCTGAGCCTCAGTCGGCAGCACCAGATCTCACATTTCTCCATCTTCCCTGCTCCTCAGACGGCATACTGGGTCCAGCACTGTGCCGGACCCTCCTGTCCTTCCTACACTTCTGGGGAAATTTAAGTGTTTGTTTCTGGTCCAAGGATCACTGAGAATGTACATTGCTTCCTTTTGAGACAGAAGCATTTTTCCTTGGAAATATCCATTTAGAATCAACACCAGCAGTCCTTGCACATAGCACGGCAATGAGGCAGCGGTTATACGTGGTCAGCGCATAAGTTGCGCACAGCTAATTTCAGCTCAGCACGCAGCCTGAAGAACTGCCTTGTGCTGGAGCTGTGGGCAAGGAGCTCTGTCCCTGTAGCTTAGGATTCAACCACATGAAGTTTAACAAGAGCAAGTGCCAGGTCCTGCACCTGGAACAGGGCAGCCCTGGCTGCACGTACAGACTGGGCAACGAGATGCTGGAGAGCAGCCCCGCAGAGAGGGATCTGGGGTTGTGGTTGTAGCAAGCTGAATATGAGCCAGCAGTGTGCCCTGGCAGCCAGAAGGGCTGACCGTATCCTGGGGTGCAACAAACATGGCATCGCTAGTCGGTCGAGGGAAGGGATTGTCCCGCTCTGCCCTGAGCTGGTGCGGCCTCACCTCACGTACTGTGTGCAGCTCTGGGCACCACAGAACAAAAAGGACATGAAACTGTTGGAGTATCCAGAGAAGGGCTACAAGGATGGTGAAAGGCCCAGAGGGGAAGATGTAAGAGGAGCAGCTGAGGTCACTTGGCTTGTTCAGCCTAGAAAAGAGTTCCCAAGGTAGAAGCTCTTTAAGGAAAGGTGTGAGCAGAGGCTGCAGGGGGACAGAGAGCACCATCCGTGGCCTTGCAAAAATGCCCAAGGGTCCTCCCTCCTTGTGTTTCATGGAACTGTTTCCCCAGACCCTGCTCTTCAGGCATAACTCTCAGCTAATTCTGCACAAATAGGGGCTGCCCTAGCATATGTGTGATACAGTCACAAATTTTAAGTCTAGAAGAGATAGTTTGACTCACCAGTCTGACTTACCCTGTGAAGATCTCATGATTCCTCCAGCTTTTAGATCAAGGACTGACTTTTCTGTTCACTGCTCTGCTGCTGGCTCTCTGACCATGTGTAATTGCATGCACATGCAGGATATTCTTACAAAAGCTAAACATTCATTGCAGACTCTTGTTTAATTCATGGCCAAACTCCCTGAGACCTTCCCATGGCCATTAGGAAGCTCAGCATTCCTCTATGTCACCTCTTTCTTATGGTGCCACAGTAACCATACAACCCAGTTACACGGGGAAATCATTCACATCTTTACTCTAAATGCAGAACAGTGCCAAACACTTGGCTCTCCCACCACCAAAAGAAAGCACTTGACTTGTGGAGGTCTCTGATTTATATATCTTGAGGGCAATGGGGCAATGCATATGGCCCACAGCCAGGGTCAGATGTGGCCACTTTTCTTCATTTACAAATGACCACAGCTGAAAGAGCAAACGCGTAGTTAACAGGAAGGGTCCCTTACTGCCAGGGAACCACAGAGGAGCTCATTTACCATGGGCCTGCAACAAACGATCATCTGTGCGATCGTTATACCAGCTTTTGTAGTCAGCATATCAGCATGCTGCTGATTAAGTAATTCCATTTGAGGACAGCCTGAGCCTCCAGTATGGTGTGTGCAACTCTGAAGGAGCGTGGGCCCACTGGCGTGAAATCTTGCTGTTTCATGCCATCCTCCTGGTGGCCATGAGCTTGCTCGGTTACAAGAAGTGAGGTGAAATGATGGTGGTAGTGTAGAAGAAATATGCCTGTATCTGGCAGCAAAAGGATCCTTTTCCATAGGCTGTGGCATGCTCTTGGGAAGGTGTCTCTTGTATGAGGCGAGTCACTTAACCAGGGACATCTGTGGACGTGAAGATGCTCTCGGTTCCCTCTTGCAACCTGAGCAGCAAGTGTGGCTGCAGGGATTGCAGACCACACAGGTGTTTTCCAGCATAAGGCCGTGTAGGAGGCTGAGAGGAGAAACCATGCTGCTGGCAGTCATGCTAAAAGCCACAGATGGTGAAGAAACCACATAACCCAAGGCTGCCCTTGAGAAAACATTCTTATTACCTGCCCCTGCAAACAGGAGCCACCACTGACCCACTCACAGCAGACGTGGGTCTCCTGTGAGCTGCTCACCTCCCTTGTACAGACCTGGGGGTTTCTCCTCCCTGGTAGACCAATGATGTCCCCAGCAGAGTTACCCTACCTGGACTTATGCACCTGGACTTATGGCCTGGTGTCTCCTACGCTTCCCCGAAGTGTTATGGAGCTGAGAGTGTACCAGGAAGGAGACAGTGCAAAGGTGGCATTGTGTCAAGTGGAGACTTTTTATTTTGAGTTATTCATTTTGAGGAGTTCATTTTGGCAGACCTCCCTGCTATAAATGAAACTAAGAGCTAAGGGATAGCTTTGTCGCTGTTCCTCCAATGTCTTCCTGTAGTTTTTTAGACAAGACATTCAGTCTCTTGATCCCAGGGAGGATAATCACTTCCATGGCTGTTGGCAAGGGTAGGAGCTGGCTGCCCTCAATGCTCAGTAGCTTGAGGCTGAGTATTTGCTCCATTCCCTTGGAGACAGCAGGAGTTATTTACTGCTGAAAAGATCCTCATTACAGCTGGAACATGGCCCAGGGAGCAGCAACCTCAGGAAAGAGCAAATTTGGTGATGAAACCAAAAGCAGAGGTGAAAAGGCCGGCCTGGTGATGGGGCCTTTGCCCAAGCCAAGCCCCACCAGTGCTGGCTGGTAGGCTCCCTGCCCTGAGGATTGCCAGCGGAGTGGGGTCTCCCCTGGCAGCCTGCACAGTGCATGGGCTCGTGCCCTGGCTCCAGCTCTGCCGCTCTGCAAACAGGAAGCTGGCGAGCAGCTGCTGAATAAGTCATTTTGGAGAGTTTGTACCAAACTGGCTTTCAACTCCTGAATGTGTAGGACGGAAAAAGCTGTGAATACGCCTTTGTGACCAAGTTTGGCACCGGCCGCACTCTGCAAGCAGGACAAGAATGTGGCCATTTAGAGGGGATTCAGCTGCCCTTTAAGAAATGAAATGATCCCTTCCCTTTCCTGCAAGGCTTTATTCAGGGGAGAATAGGAATGAGACAGTGAGCAGCTTCTTTCTCCTGCTGGCACCCAGGGTTGCCATCCCAATAGTGGACGCCAGAGCCCAGGAAAGGCCCCAGTGTCAGGAAGATGCACAGCCCGGCAATGGACCCATTCAGGAGATCCCTCTTGCTGCAGCCTGTCTGCTCCTGGAAGTGTCAGGCTGGGGCAGTGAAGTTCCAGATCTGCCTTTTCCCAGATGATCGAGCATGCCCAGGGGTGGTTTTATGGGGAGTCCAGTAAAACGCCTGTCCATCTCATCCACAGGGCTCCGAGAGATTTTGGAAGTGAGCAGTTTGGAAGGTTTTTCCTTTTTCTGACACAGTCTTTGAGATGTTTCTGTATGTTACATTAAAAATGGGTCCTGTTGAAACATTTGTTTTGGGGTGTTTTTTTGAAAGACTGAGATATTTTGTGCAGTCCTTTCCTTTTTGGACAACTTGACATCCAGGGGCTTTGTAGCAACCTGGAATGAAGACGTTTTCTTTTTCCAAATCCTGCAGGAGGTTGGCCTAATTTTTTGGTTTTCTGCCTAATTGAAACTTTGACCATATTCACTGGTGCAATTGTCATGTCCAGTTAAAGAGGGAAAGATGCCTCTGGGCTAGACAATCTGCTTTAGCCTAGGCTCTGAGAAGACAGTTTGATTGCTTATATACGCCCAAAGTTTTCCAAACAGTGACTTGGGAATTTTCTGAACGGCTGGCTTTGGGACTTCACAAGTCCTGAAGCAGTAGAAAGCTCCGCATGATTTCAAAATGCTTCATGTGCCAGTATTTTTGGAAGGGAAATACAAGCTGGCTTGTGCTAAACTACTGGGATCATTTGCTCAAGTCAAGACTTTTTGTAATAAATGCTTATAATAAAATGTAACACATGCAAAGGTCTTGGGTGGGAGTCAAGATTTATGCTCAGCTCATTTGCTTTCTTTTTGATTTTTTTTTTTTTTTTTGAGAATTTTTATTCTTTGCTTGCCTTCTCCTGGTTTGGCATCTTATAACAAACAGAAACAGAAAATTGGTTATAAACTTTGGTGGCAACTTCCTCTTTTTACCATGTCATGTGAAAGGTCTGGAATGACAGAGACAGCTCCACCACCTCCTTGTCATTTAAGGTTGGCAACAGCTTCTTTACTTCCTCCACCAAAAAGTCTGCTGGAAAATGAGGTTCTATTTACAGCTCGGCATGTTTTGTAGGCTCACCGTCGATTGGGGTTAATTACAAATCATCCTTCTCTTCCCGTAGGCATAGCTCGAGTGTTTCGGTGTACATGCATCGCGGTGTCCAGCTCGGATCCTTTGGATTTGTGGAGAAACGGCAGCTTTGGAGGCTAGTAACCTCCTCCTTTTCATTAGCTCCTGTTGAAACCTAAGAAATGAGGATTAGCACAGAAGGACCAAACCAATAAAGCAGTGACAGACCAGGAAAGGGAGCTACCTTTCCAGCTGTACCTTTTCTCACTGGCTGGGAAACATAGGGGCAATAGTTTAGACCAAAACCCATGAAATTAGATTGTTTGAAATAGTATTTTTTTAAAATATTATTGTTCCTTAAATATAACTACAGCATTTCTCGCTAAACATTGACATGGTTAATTTATTTGTTGATAGAGGGTGGATCTAAACTATGCTAATGAAACAGAGAGACCAGATTTTACTTTGAAATTCCAGCCTTTTATTTTGTCTCTAAGCTGCCTATGCCAAAACTATTTGTCAAGATTTCCTTAAAGATTTATTGGGTTTACACAAAAGCCTGTCATTTTAGTTGAGCAAGTTCTTTACAAGACTGTTGTCAGTAAACAAATTAATTTATTCTCCAATTACTGAGTTCGTATTTTTATAGGAAGATAGCATATCATTGTTCTTTCTTCAAAAAAATGTAGTTTATTTCTGACAGACTGAACAAAATTCCTCATCTCTTTTATGATTTCTTTCGGTTTATTTATAAGTAACTGAATTGGAAATCTCTGTCTCTTTAAATTAATTCCCCTTTTTTAATTTGGAAAGTTGTGAGATGTGGTGATTGCTGCATTTAAGTCCCTTTTCATGATCTCCCTGTCCTTATCTCAACGCATGACTGTTTTTTTCATCTTATTTTCTCCCCAGATCTGCCAAGAGTCCCTGTCATTTGTTCCTGGATAGAAAGCTGTTAATGTACAAGGTAGGAGCTCTTCTCCAAAGCAATCTTTTGTATACCTTCTAGCTGTATCTCCACCTTTTGGCCCTTGCCAGACTACTGATGTCAGTGCTCAAGCCAGTGATGATGCAGCTCTCAAAAAATACTCTCTGTAGGAACACTTTCAGCATTCAGATTGTGCCTTTTCCCCTTGCCTGCTTTCCACCAGACTGAGCTTCCTGCTCTTGTCCTTCAGAAACAGGACACCGATTGCTCTCCCCTCAACATTATATTGCCTTCATACATGAAAGCCACCATTTAAAATTTAGGGCACTCCAGAATCACCAGCTAAAAGGTAATTTGTGCAATTTGAATTTGGACTCTTATGTTCCTGCACTCTGATGGCAAGGTTTGATCACAGGCTCAAGAATGCTCCATATTTGACTGCTTTATAAGAGCCCTTGTGTGCCTCTTGGCAATAAATCTGTCTAGTTCTGAAATTCTGAAGCAATATTATTTAGTCTCTTGCCAACAGTGGATTTGAAAATTGTAAGAGTCTTTCATGCTATATAACAGATATTTTGGGGGTTTCATCTTACTTCTCCCACGACGTTTTTATTCCTTTCATATGAAACATATATATATAAGTGTGTCATATCTGTATATATTTTAAAACTTTTTGTTGTTGTTGGAGTAAACTGGGGGGACAGAAGCTATTTTGTTAAGTGCCATTTCCTAAATATTTTAATAGTTTGGAAATAATAGTGTTCTTCACACTTTTTTTATTTTATTTTATACTTTTTTTTTCCAATCACCCCAATGGTTTGCCAACACAAAAAATACCGTTTTGACATGAATGGATATTCTGGGTGAAATACAGTTTAAAATAAAAATTTCTGTAAGGGCTGGCAATGAAATCTTATTTTTTTGTTACTTCCACTCCTCTCCCTCCTCCTGCCACTGAAAACACACACAATTCCCTGCAACCAGAGCTAGAAATCATCATTTGCAATTAATTTGGGCAGGAAATGAATGGACTGAGTTTTGTTGTGATTTCCTCATGCTCCTGCTGGGCAGCAGCTCCTGTGGCTAAATGCAGTCTGGGGGACCACCAGCTTCCCAGATCCTCAGCATTTTGGCTCCCCTTCCGCCTTGTCTCCAGGGTGAACTCTGTTTTTTGTCCCTAGTCCTACACCCATGCCCCACATGGACTCGCTGACATGTCTGTGATGTGAAGTAGTTCTGGTGTGAGCCAAGTAAGTTACTTACTGTCTAGGACAGCACCAACCCCACTTCTGCCCAGTGCTTAGGGCACAAGAGCACAACACCCTTCCTGTCTCGGGGTGAAAGACTGACTTGCAATTGGTCCCATGAACCTGCTTAGTTCCCTGACGAGGGGTTGCAGGTCACTGGAAACCACCATGGAAATGCATTCCCCCAAAGGGAATACCCATCCTCAACCTCCTGGCAGTTTCCTCTCCGGCTCCTGGCCAGGCCACCTACATTTGAAAGCCCATGGGATTTTGCTTAGGTTTCTGTGTTATTAATCCTCTCCAGGAGAAATCACAGGCCTTTCTGGACCTCTTTGCCAGAACAGCTGCTAGGGCTGTGCTGCTGCTCCATGTCAGCACAGGAGGCACTGCAAAGCCGGTCTGTTTCCAGGAGGCAAGGGAAGCTCTGTTTTCCCTATGAAGGCTGCAATCCGATGCTCTCAGCTGTGGTTGCCGTATACTAGGACACTTTTTTGGCCTAAACCCTGAACAAAGCAGGTCAAAACCAAACCATCTGTCTAGATTACAAGCAATACAGATAAAAATAGATCTCTGTGCTCCTAGTGTGTCCCAGCTGTCCTCACATAACTGTTAGGCAATGCATGCAAGCGGAAAGAAGGTAAAGGAAAAGGGGCTGTGCTGGCTCAGAGCACTGTATAGCAGCTCCCTGGTGTGCCAAACAAAAGAGGGGCCATGACTTTTGTGTTGAGACTAGACAATGTGGCACGTCCAACCAGCCCATGCACCCACCTGAAACTTGACTTGGACAACATAAAAATACTGTTTTACAGCTGCATCAGAAAGCTGGTAAAAATCAGCAGCCAGGTTCTCAGTGTGACTGGAGAGAACAGGTGGGACAGGCCAGGACTGTGGGACCAGTGCTGGGAGGCAGGGAAGGAAAGGACCACTTTGTTGGCACAGAATTGAAGGAAAATTGGCTTTTGTGCTTTGCATTCCCAAGGCAGGCTGCGCTAATGCCACATAGCTGGAGAGCTAAGGCTCTTAAGACTGTCAGTGCTGGCAGATTCAATGCCTGATTACATGGAATAAGTGTTCCAATGAGCATTGCATACAAACGTGTGCACAGGAGGGAGAAGCATGGGGCGCTGATGAAGATGAGGTGCTGAAGGAGCATGTGAACTACCCACAGGCCATTCTGTGCTGCTCTCACTTCTGCCTGGTGCAGACCCACGAGTGCCTGGGCAAGTGTGCAGCTCGCCCAGCTTGGAGGGAGCAGTAAGAGGGAGCTGCGGCAGTAAAACTTCTGTACTTCACAGTGGTGGATATCTACTGCACTGGGTCTTGACCATGTCTTGTGGCAGGATCACAGTTTCTCATGGATTTCAAGCAGAAGGGAGGAAACTGCAGCTTCCAGCAGAGAAGAACGAGGCAAATTGATGTAATCACATGTTCCTATTAAACATAACAAGCACCAAAAGATAACTGTCCTTCAGCTGGTTCTCAGAGGCCATGTTTTGAACAGAAGTGCTCCCTGCAATTCCACCCCCCCCCCCCCCCATTCCTCCCCTTTGGACACTGAGAGAGGCAAATAATCTTCAGTTTTGCCCCTTTGCTAGGTGGGACCTGGGCTAAGTATTTCCTTTTTCAGAAAAAAGATCAGAGGCTCCTCTTTATTTTCAGGATAACTATTTTTCTTCCAAATAGTGAAACCAAAGACCCCGATAGTGGTTTTTGTCCTTTGAGAAGTGTGTTTGCATCTGGGAAGCTCTTCTGGTCAGGGTGGGTATGACCAGCATTAGGCTCACATTGACCCTGAGTGATGACACCCATGTGAAACACCACTGGAGACAAACACCTGGTATCCCAGTCTAAACACAGAGGAACCCACCCTAGCAGTTACTGGTTGGTCACCAGCTGGAGAGGGATGGAGAACAGGACTGCAGCTTGGGGCCAACCCCCGCTGAGAACAGATGCCAGGTTTGGAGGGGAATTTCCTAAGGCCCTCCTGGGGAGCAACATTCAGTGAGCAGAGATGAAAATACCTCCTTCACCATCTGAGTCCTCTGCCTGGTGTCTCGCAAGGAGTACTTCTCTCTCTCTCAGAGCAATGTGTTCCCCAAACCGTCAGGATGACTGGCTCGGGACCAGGACTGACGGCTGGTGCTTGGCTCTACTCCCCTCTTTCACAGCCTACAAGCATCCCATCAGTTCCAAAAGGCAGCAGTACACCAGCCTGGGCTCAAGAGCATCTTGGTAGAGACTCTGCCCCACACCCCAGCCAATGAGCTACCTGGGGATTCCCATTTGGCAATGCTGCAGACAGAGGACAGCAGTGAAGAGACGGAGGTTGTTTGGCAGCTGGAACCTGACTGAGTCACTTTCTGCATTTCTGTGGGATGAAATCTTTGAGAGCTTGCAAAGAAAAGAGGTCATGAGCCACATTACTGGCCCTGTGACCCATACCTACTACCCCCCCACCACCCTCAGCACGGCTCCTGTCATAGAATCATGGAATATCCCACAAGGACCCACAAGGATCGAGTCCAACCCTTGGATCCACACAGGACCACCGTGTCTGAGAGCGTTGTCCAAATGCTTCTCAAACTCCAGCAGGCTCAGTGCTGTAACTGCTGCCCTGGGGAGCCTCTGCCAGTGCCTGCACATCCTATGGACATCTCATGTCACGATCACAGGCTGGACGTTGCTGTCAGAAGCTGGCGTTAAGTCACTTTTTATCAATGTATTTTAGGCTGATACGACTCAGTGCACTGAACGAGGAACACCCTGGCCTGCAACGGGAGCAAGGAGAATGTGTTCTTGACCAAGAGGGTAGAGTCTACACAAGTAAATGCCTTCAGTTGCCTAAGGGAATCCCACCCTGCAGGCCCTGAGGGACTCTCTGAGCATGTGGGATGGAGTGAGGAGTGATGTCTGTGGGAGCAATAAATCACGTTTCAGTGTAAGAACTTTATTTTTCTTGCAAAATGCACGTACTGTTGGAAGGAGGCTAAGAAAGAGCAAGGGTGGGTCAGAATCATGCTGGCTCCAGTGCATTCCTTCTGGGAGGTGCTGAAGGGCCTGCAAGTTCATCCCTTCTCTCATGTTACTGGGCTCTTCTTTTCCTTGTTTATGTGGTAGGAACATCTGAAAATAATTTGTGTCTGTTAAGCTTCAAGGAGCTTTGTGGACAACCAGGGTTATGCATGCAATTTGGTCTCCACCTTGCCGAGGACTAGCTGGGGCTGACCTGGATATGCTCACCAGCCGAGGAGACGCGCAGAGTCAGCAGGGTTCTGGGGGCTGCCTGTGAAGCGTGGCTGTCGCTGCTGCACACGGGCACGTGCAGGGTGGTGGCGGTGAGCTCACCCTTCGCACGCAGCACCGGCAGCCGTCCCACCTCTCTCCAACACTGTCACGTGCAGGTCAGCCTGGAAGGTGCAGCAAGATGGCAAGGAATACTCCCCCTTCCCCCGGTTATTACTAAAATTTTAGAAGTACGCAGCTGTGGGTTTGGGTCCAGCCAAAGATGGACGTGCATGATGCAGGCCCTGCTGGAGTGTCCGCTGGGGCTTTAGAGAACCTCTGCACGAGCAATACATGCTGACCACAGGGCCAGATGGAGAAAGTTTGGGCAGCGGTCCCAGGACAAAGGCGAGGACTACTGAGCAATGGGGATGGGTATACGCCATCCAGAAGGGGGAAACGTTGAGGCCGGGAGGAAAGAAACGGCTTAGCGAAGGGTTGATGCCCTAACCACGAGCCTGGAGGAGAAGCTGTGAAGAACTCGATGGGAAACCCAGGAATATCTGGGGGAGGGGGAGAGCCACCAAACTCCCAGCTTCGGGGCTCCCCAGGCGGCCCCGGCAGGGCTGCTGGCGGAGCCGGGCGTTCCGGGGGAGCGACTCGGGAGCACGCCGAAGGCTCGGCGCTAACGGGACTGCCTTTCCCCCGGCAACCCCGTCACCGCGCGGCCGGGGAGGGGTCGGGACGGAGGGCCCCGACCCCCAGGAGCCCCGCCAGGCCGCGCCACGCTCAGCCGTCACCGGCGAAGGGGGAGGCCTGGGGCGGGGGCCCGGGGCCGGCCGCTTCCGCCCGGCGCGGCGCATTCCTGCGCCGTGACTCAGGCGGCGGCGCGGCGGGATGAGCCCCGCGGCCCCGGGCGCTCGCAGCTCCCCGGCGGGGCGTTCGCCGCCGAAGCCGGCGCGGAGCCCAGCGGCCATTTGCATGCCGCGGCTGTGAATGGCGTGCCCGGCCGGCCGGCCCCTGGCACGGGGGAGGAGTCTCCGCGCCCTGCCCGGGCCGAGCTCGGCAGCGGCGGCGGTCCCTTAAGCCCGCAGCGGGGCGGCCCGGAGTCCGGCGGCTCGGTGCTGAGCGCCCCGCCGCTGCGCTTGTCCCCGCCTGCCCGGTGAGTGCGGGGCAGGGGCCGGCGTGCGGGTGCGGGTGGAGAGAACGAAGGGTCTGGGGGGGGCACCCCGCTGCCCCGGCGCGCACGTGAGTTGCGGGCTCCGTCCCGCACCGCGGCCCCGCCGCCTCCGCCGCGGCTCGGCAGCCCCCTGCTGGCGGCCTGGGCCCGCCGGGCAGCCCCGGGCTCCGAGGGGGGAGGCCGGCCGGGGAAGGCTGCGGACGGCTCGGTGCGGGGCAGCCGCCTCGTCCCGGTGCCGCAGGTGGGTGACAGGTCCCAACCCTCGGGTCCGGCGTGGGGCCGGGCCGGTTCCTTGCACCAGGGAAGACGGGGGCGGGTCCGTCCTCGGAGGGGTGGCGTTGGGACCCCCGGTGACCCCGGAGCTTTCTGATGGAGGTGAGGGCCCTGCCAGCTGTGCCTCGCCACACGTTGCCACCCGCTTGTCCCCTTACGCTGGCGCTGGTAGTTTGGCAGCCACCTTGTGAGCTGATAGGGGATCATAGTCTCTATAGGTAAAGGTTAGTTTTCCTCTGGACAAGTTAGTTTTCCAGTCCCTGAGCTGACTTTTCACACTGCACTGCTGGCCTGAAGTGGGGGAATTGCAGCAGCCCAAGGCTATTCCGGCTAGAATGTGCAGGATTGCACCCTCAGTGCTGCATCCTTTTGGGCTTCTAAGGAAGTGACCGGTCCTTTCCCCCCTTGTAGCACGCACACATGTAGCTGCTGCTGTTGCACTGGAGAGCCCCTTGCGTGTATTTTGACTTGTGCTTTTCCTTCACGCGATGCGAGAGGTGAGTGGCGGCACAGATGACTTCTGTCTGGCAGCGGAGCGTTCCTTGTGCAGCGCTTGGTTCTGGCTGCCAGTTCTCTCGCAGGTTGGCCTCGCAGGGGAGTGTGCAGCCTTGGTCAGGGATGCCTGGGTCTGGGAGCAAGCAGGAAGCTGGTTCTTTTCTTCCTGTTTTTGTCCCTATGGCTGCTGATTTCCTCTGGGAAGAAAGCTGTGCATTCTGCAGTAAAGGAAAAGAGCTATACTTAATGGGAAGGGACAAGGCAGCAAACACCGAAGGAAGGGAACTGAAGGTGCTTCTGAATGAAGCATGGGATGAAGAAGGCGCACGATGTTTTAACGGCAGTAACGCTGATACAAAGACAGGTAGCTCCCCTTGTGCCATAAACAGGGTAAAAAGGGCCCACTTGGGACAAGCTGGGGAGCAGAGCCTTGGGAGACCTAGGTCTGCACTCCAGTGTGTGGAATTAGATTGCTTTCCAGCTCTTCTATCTCAGCCATGCAAGTGGTGATAAATACTGCTAGATCCGTTGGGATAGTTGGAAAAACCAAATGGGCTCTTAGGTGCCTCCTTCAAGTTTTAATTGTTCAAAGGACTTTCAAAACGGCCTTGTGTGCTTGAAAGCCTGTCTGCTCTTTTTTTTTTTCTTTCCCCTCTCCAGCCTGTCAGCCTAGTGACAGCTATCGCCTCTCCCTCCTGCTGCTTCGTCTCGAGATCCTCATGGCTACCACAGTGCTTCCACTGCTAACCTAGGTCTCCGCTGTCCTTGTGCTGGGCCATTCCTGAGCTGGGGCCCAGCCATCCTCCCGAGGGGGATTTTGGGCTTGGGATGGAGGAGCAAGCTTTGCCACCATCTCTGTGCTCCTTGGTCCTGAGTCCCCGGGGCGGCAGCAACTCTCCTGTGTGGTCTTGTGTCAGCGGTGTGCCCGCTTCAGCGGGTTCCCATGAAAGGAGGTTAAAGCTGTGTGGTGTAAAAGCAACTCCCACAAAACTAGTTCTGCTCTGGGACTTCCCATGACAGGCCTTTTTTTTTTTTTTTTTTTTTTTTTTTAAGCAATACATTTGCAAGAGACCTGCCTACAAACTGGCTTTTCAGGTTCTGGGGAAAGCCGTGGGCTGGCCCAGGGCTGAGGAACTCTTGCTCTTGCTCTGTGCAGGGTAGGCCCTCGCTTGGCCCTCACCGAGCGCTCCTGGCCTCGGCAGCTGGCCAGGGCCAGAGGGGCTGGTGCCTTGTCGCAGGATTTGGGGACGGCGGGTTTGGTTTAGTGGGGGTCTTCAGCAGCCCTGCAGCAGAGTGAGGCTGCACGGCAGGAGTAGGAATTCCTTTTGGGATCATTGGTCTTGTTCCTCTGGAATCCAGCCCCGGAGAGTAGCCAGCAAGTCCCAGCATGTTGCCTTGAAAGAGGCAGGGTCTGCTGAGTGTAGCATGACAGGACAGTTTATTTTGGGCACAGAGCCCACATGCTCAGATATAATTAGTAAAGGTTTGATTCCATTCAGTGTATCAGATCTTTCTGCAGTGTGAACACGCAGCCTAGTTAGTGCTGAAGGTCTGAGATGGGCAACGTGAACAGGAGTCCTGGATTGTTTTCCATTCAGTGCGTCCAGGGAAAAGGTTGGCAGAGCACCCACTGTGCTGCTGGGGATGTTGCCTGCCGAGTGGGATTGGCTGTGAGCTAACATCTGACATTTCTCTATCTGCATCTCAAGAGCTGTTATCTGGCAGAGCAGTCTCTGATAATATTCTTCCCTTGTGGCTTTTGCCTTTCTTCCTTAGTTATCTCTGGAGGCTTTGGCATCCCATGGAGACCATGCACCCTTCTCAGATGTTCCAGCATTAACTGTGACCCAACACAACACTTCTGTTAATTCCTGTTCCTGCAGCCACCTGCCTGTCACCAATGTATGACCCATTCCAGTAAAAGTGTTTAAAACCTGAGGATGGGTTCCTTTGTATTTTTTTCTGAGTTCAGATGTGGTTAATTTCCTTTCGTTTCAGCTGAAGAGATGCTGGGCCCTATGTCTGACTCTGTCATCATTAGCTGGAATGAAGCAGACAGGAACTGTGCAGATCTGCCACTGTTATTGTAAGGTTGCCTCCCTGCTACTGGATATGTACTTGTTGTAGATTTAGGAAACCCATGGAATGTACGCATTGCCTGCCAGCGCACAGGGCTGTGTTGGATCCTCTTCTGAGTGCGGGACAGCCTCTCTAGCTACAGACTGCACTGTGGGAGCTGTAACCTGAGTGTAGTGGGAACCGTTGTGTCTGGGTCATAGGTAAAATGTCCCCGTTCTCCTGGAAGGTAGAATGAAGATGGTCACTTTTTTACAGGGGGAGAGAATGTCCACTGTCAGGTGGGTTGTCATCTCCCCAGTTGTGGCTATATATATTTTTAAAATTTGTTTGATTGATTGTTGCCTTGTTCAGAACTAGCAGATGAACCAGTTGAACTGAATGGCGATCGTGACCTGCTCACTCTGTTAGTGTCCGGTAACTCCCCTCTGAGGTCAGCACCCACCATGCAAGCAAATATTTAGGAAGGGAAGATCCTCGCGTGAGCACACAAGGGGAGGGCAGAGCTTGACTGCCAAATCTCTCTTTGCAGGCAGGCTGCATGGTGCCATTGGTAGGTCTGGGGCAGCTCTCAGAGAGAGAGGCTGGATTGTGGCATTGATGTGGAGCAGTGGTAGTTGTATTCGTGCCAAGGCCGCACATGGTTGTGTCCTTGGTAGTTGAACTTCAGGGGTTTCTGACCGCCTGCTCTGGTTTTGGTCGTGCTCCTTTAACTGCTCTCCAGGACTAGTTGAAGCCCACTTAAGATCACAGTCTCTGACCTTGCTGTTTCAGTCAGTGCTGCTGTAGGAATGAGGAAGTGTTTTTTTTTTCTTTCTTTTTTTTTTTCTTCTTTTAATGAGTGTTGGGATGATGCCACAAGGAGCAAATCAGTAGCTAAGTTTTCAAGCACATCATCCAAACTCTGCTCAAATCCTTCTGAGTAACAAACAGTGGCTGTTTGCTGCTTGGTGAAGACGGAGAGTTTATGTTTCATGTTAGCCTTAACTGTTGAGTCTCCAAGCGCTGTGTAGGACAAGTTTGTTGGTTGTGTGCTCTGCTGCAGAGACAGTAAATGCCGGATTGACGTGAGGCTTGTGCATGCTGAAATTTCCTTTGGGCTTGCTTTTCAGCTATGTGGGTGCGCCATTTGTTTGAAGCACAATGGAAGGTGTCTTGTGCATGCTGTCAGATTGTTAGAACTATCGCAATACAAACCTGAGCAGCGGGTACATTCTCAAAGAGACTGGAGCCTTCAGCAACAAGCAGACCTTGCCTTAGTAATCAGAGCATCTCTAAAAACCAGTGATTATTACCGGAAATTTAATTTCTTCTCAATGATCTAAGAAGTGTGTTGCAAAAGGCTTCCCAGGGGGAGAAGAGATACAAAGACATGTCTGATCTTGCCTTTTCTGGATAATACACCTTTGCTGCCTCCTCCCCTTCCTGTTTCCACTCTGCTGAGAGAGGGACAGCCGCTTGCTCTGCTGGTCAGTAGCAATCCCTGCTTTGAAGGCTTTTCTTTTAAAAGGAACAATCTGTATGAGATCATCCTGAAGCTGCACAGGATGCTGCTTTTACTGTTCTGCAGGTCTGCTGCTTTGCTTGGCTTCAGCTTCATGAAAGTTGTAACAGCTTGATTTGTAAGATCTTGAGGACTCAGGTGCCTGGGGTGGATGAATACAGCTTCCATGTTTCAGGTGTTACTGCCCTGTAGCAATCAGCAGATGGCAGGTAGGTTTCTCTGTCACTTGAATTCAGAGATCACTACTTTAGAGTCAACCACAGAAGACAGCTGTCTAGGCTTTGCTTTGCCAAAAGGTGTGAGCATGCCTGCCCTTCCTCTGTCTGCCGTGGGACTGTAAATTCAGAGGGAGCAGTGGGAGAGAACATGCCATTTGCTCAGTTTATAAATTGGATTTAAAAAATACCTTTCACTTTTTTCCCCCCTAAAACAAAGTTAGAATGTTGATTATTTGTATTATAAATGACTTAGCACATAGGGCACACATGAATGTGTTCATGAGCGCACACACCTGCAGAGCAGGGTAAACTCTTCCTGCAACTGCTTCCCCATGAGGCAAGGCAAGAGAAGGTGGTGTGGCCAGCTGTCAAGAGCAGAAATTAGAGCAATGGAGGGGCAGGCTAGCTCGCCTGTGTCAAAGGCTATCCACAGGTCTGTCCCCGGCTAGATCAGCTAATGCTTAACAAGAGCAGGTCTAGCTGAACCAGCTCTGCTCTGCATCCGTAGCTGTTCAAACGTGTGTGTGTGTGTATTTATGTATTTTGAATTATCTCCATTGGGCTTCATTGCTTTTGGCATTGCTGGTGCATGCGGGCTTTCTCTCTAATTGTATCTGGGGGAACAGAACCATGGTCACGTTGGAGAAAGCAGGTGTGTGATGCTGTGTGAAGATGCTGTGAATTTCAAAGGGGCATGCAAAGAAAGCTGGCCTGCACGCTCAGATGCTGCTGCTTCCATCCCTTCTGAATATAGAATGTCTTCTGGTGGCTTTAGTGTTTGTTATTTCCTTTAAGATTTTTTTTTAGATTGCTATTCACTGTGCTTTTATGTAACTTTCCATAGGAAATGTTGTCATCTGTGGCAGTTTTGATCTCATTTGCCAGTGAGGCATTCTTATTTAGCACAACAGTGATACTTAGCTGCTTTTAATACTAAGGTGCATGGGCAGCAGCTGTTCCCAAAGTAACCAAAGCCAACATTCTCCGCTGCCTTGAGAGTCAAACTGGTGCCTTTTTCTTAGCTTTCTGTGTCCAGAATTGCAGTCCTTGTGACAAATATGCGAGCTGATAGAAAAAAAAAAGTTACAAATGCAGAATTTCAACTGAAAACAAAACCTTTGTTAAAATACAGTGTTAGAATTTTGTAGTTTTCTTCTGTGTTCTAATGTGGGATCATGACTGTGCTATTCAAACCTTTTTTGAATCTTACCTTACTGCATACTTGAGGTGATGGCTGTGTCCGTGGTACTCGTGGATCAGCCAGTATTTACAGTGCGCCCATTTTACTGGTAATGAAAGCCAGTACAATCCCTTCTGCAGTCCTGGTGATTTTTGCAGTGGGTTGAACGTGTACTAAAATAGTTGCTGTGATCACTCTTTCCTGCTTCTTTGTTAGCGAGGAGCTCCAGTGACGCTGAAGAATGTAGACCCAGGCGACTGCTTTGATGCTGCTGGGGACCCCAGACCAAAGAGCGCTGCTGTCTCGGCTCTGGCACCGCTTGCCCAGCACCTTTGAAAAGGGTGCAAGAACTAGGCTTGTGTAGATGAGCCTTCTTCTGGATGCACTTCCACTGTTGGCAGTCTGCTGTTTATAACTGGATTTGTTAATATTGGAGTTGTTAATGTGATTATAGTTGTTATCCAGCCTGGCTACATTCGCTGCGGCACTGGACCAGCAATAGTATCCTAGCTTCCTGCGCAAGCATGCTGAGATGCATCAGCTGTCTGGTAGCTGCTGGTGGTTCAAGGGAAAAGCCAGCTCCTTCGGAGGATGACTCTGCCAGCTTCTCTAAGGAATGGAAGCGTTGCTTGGTGCCAGCTTCTCAGCCTCTGTGCTTGATGCACTGTCGCTGGAGCTATGAGCAGGCACCATCATCAGTCCGTGCCCTGACGCAGCCTACAAGTGGTGTGCCACGACCAGAGCCTTGGGATGCAGCAGCTGTAGATGTGGCTGTTGCACATGGCGCCGGGCTGGCGGTCCGAGTGGAGCTGCAGGGTGTGTGCATGGGGAAACACAAACAGGATGAAGACACCAAAGTACTCCAGAAAGCTTCCTGCTGCTCCCCCCTCTTTGTTGGTGATGTTTTGTGCTCAGGCTGTTCCCCTTGCCAGTTTCTAGGTAGGTTGTCGATAGCTCTGTAGATCTACTCTAGAAGATGGAGCTGGGTGCTTGTTGCTCCTGGTCCGGGCCCTGTCTGGGCTCTGGGTAGTGCTGCGAACACCCTTCTGTCAGCTGGGCCACGCATGCTCCAGGAGGTGGAAAAGGCAGCGCCTCTGCCCAGTCTGCTGGGCTGGGCTCCCCGTGTTAGGGCTGCAGGCCTTAGGCTAGCGGGGAAAGCTGGCCCCTTGGAAACCCTTTTGTGGAAACTACCCATGTGTGAGGCTTGGCTGTGAGCTCCCTGCAGCTTCACACTTCTGTGGAGTTGGTTTCCCATTCAGTGACTCCAGCAAAAATTCACTCTGATGAGGTAGTGGTGCTTTATTCTTGCTGCACTCAACACCTGCACTGAGGGCAGTTCTCAGAAAATAATTTAAGCTTCAAGAGATGCAGAACCCACCACCTGCCTTGTGATAATTTTAAGCTTCCCACATTGCTACAAATGTGAGGTTTTGGCCACGTTTTCATAATTGCCTGAAACTGTTCTGCCTCGAGAAGCATTTCTGTCATCTGGCTCCAGCTGCTCTTGTTGTTCCTGCCTCTTCCTCTTCCCCTGTGCTGGCACAAGTGTTTGTGGAGCCATGTGGTGACTTTGGGCTGGGGAAGGAGCTTGGGCTGGAACAATCCGTTTTCATTGCTGAGCTAATGCGGGTTGGATCCCAGTGCAGGTCACCCAGCAGCCGCGGGGAGGGTTGTGCCAGCACGAGGAAGGGGGCAGCGTGGCAGCTGGGGGCACTGCTGCTCCTCCTGCCTTGCAGCTCTTTCAGGTGGCTGTGAGTCTTTGCAGCTTGAATTTTAAGCGTTAACTTCTGTGAGCTGACTCCTGCTCTGCTTTTGTCCGCTGGAACAAAAGGACCTGGAAGATCAGAGTCTGTTGCCTCTGAGTGTTTGCAGGTTGCAGTTGGGTTCATCTTTTAACCTGTTCTTGGAGAAGTTTAGCTACAGATCCAGGGGCTAACAGGAATCAGAAGAGTTTTTTGAACTCTGTTTTTCTTCTCTCTTCAATACGAAGCCACCAGACCTGGATGCCCCTCATATCCCATGCAGGATGCTTTGAAAGCTTGTCATGCTCGTGTTCCCACGGGAGCTTGTTTTGAGTTGGTTTCCATCATGACCGATGTTATTTTTTTCTGAAAATTAGGGAAATCAGTTGCACAAAAGGGCCTCTGATCTGCTTTCCTGATCATGTGATTGGCTCACATACATTCAGACATCGCTGTCAGGCGTTTTTATTACCTGCATTTAAGACCCCCTGTCTCTGTGTGGAGCTGAGCCTTCCCCAAGATCAGTGGGTGCCAGGTGAGGCTTTGCACTGTGCACCTCTTGCATACCAGTTTCTTTCTTCAGGGCCTTGTGTGAAGTCCAAAACTTCTATTTATTTATGTGTTTTCCCTAACGTAGCTTCCTATTTCCTGTCAGAGGGGTCTGTTTGACCTCTTCCAAGACAGGAAGTTTCCACTGGTATTTCTCAGCAAATTAAATGAATAAGTAAGTGGCTCACAATGAAGTCCCTCGATGATGGCTTGGTTGCTTGGGTAGCCACAGAAGTCAAAAACCCTCCATGTAGCTTCTGCATTCACCCTACCGTGGCTGGTTCTTGCCGCAGTGGCCCTGCAGTAGTCCTTACGTTCTGCTTTTCCACGGTCTCCTTGCAGGTGGTTTTGGAGCCCCCTGCTCAAGCATGTAGCTTCTGTTGTAGCTCTTCTCAGAGCACTGGTTGAAAAGAGCCCTCTTCTGCTGTTGCCTCTGGATAATGCCCTGACCTGTCTGGGATGGGTCGGGCTGTCCTCTCCCTGCCTCTCTAGGTTTAACATCCGTGTGCGTCGTCCTTTGCTCCTCTTCCCGTGATTACAGCTGCTCCCCGGTCTCCGGTTGTTTCTCGGGTTGTATTAGCTTGTCCCCACGACGTCTCAGGATGAACTCGAATGTTTTTCTGACCCCTAAAGGCAGAGAGCTGCCGTTCTGCAGAGCTGCAAGGGTGCCAGTACGTATGGATGGCATACGCTCCCTGGAGGGAGGGAGATCCCATGCCTTTTAATGCACTTTCCCCAAGGTGAATGCAGCCCTTCAGCATTCCAGTGGAGCCTGCACGAAGGCTTCTCATACCCCAGAACCATTTTTTCCATGTTCTGCTTGAACATAAAAGATATTTTAAAGACAGCTTGGGTCGGGACAGGCCTTTCAGACGTGCCACGCCACGGACGGCAGTGCCTTTATCAACAGGCTGGCTGTTTCCCAGTTCTCATCTGGTCTGGGTCCTGAGGAGAGCGCAGGGCTCAGCGTGCTGCCTGTGTTGGTGGGGCTAAATAAAGCTCCCCAGCGCTGACCGGCCAGGCTGGGATGGAGGAGAGATGTTTCGCCCAGGTGGAGGACCGTGGTTTGCTGTTCCAGCTCAGCTGATATCAGGGTGAGCTATCACCGAACAGGCGGGTCCTACCCTTCCTGTCTCAGGTTACACACAGCTTATCCAAAGTTGTCTGAGCCTCTCCGGGATGTCAGATCAACAAGAAGTCATTTGCTTCTGGGTAGGGTTAGCTCTGTGCTGGTGAAACACCTTGAGGCGGCTCGCTGGAGTGAGCCTGCTCTTTGGGCTCAGGGGGGTTTGCTTGCCAGAAGAAGGCAGGCTGTCAGTGACCTCCTGCCACTTGCTGTGGGCTGCTGGCAGCACCAGCCTGTGCTGGCACCCGCGTGGAGCTGGTGCATGGCCCCGCGTGGCGGAGGGCAGCAGGCGGCGGGTGGGTGCCGTGTGGGCACAGCAGTCCTGCTGCCTGCCAGCTCCCTGCGGGGCAGGGCGAACAGGACAGCGTATTTTCCTGGCTTGCTGCCTGGCCCGTGCCCAGAGGTTCCCGGCTTGCCCTGATCCCAGCTTCTGCCGGGCTGTCGGCAGCTCTGCAAAGCCTTGTGGCATCTCTCTTGAGCTCAGCAAGCGAGGGCTGGGAAAGTGGGAGAGATTCCCACGCAGGAGTGCAGCCAGGGCAGTGCTGATGTCCTTGTTTCATTTTTGAGGTGGTTTCTTAGGGCGGGACGCAGTGGATGGAGGTCGTGGCAGAAGCCTGAGTATTGCTGCACCCTTGGCAGCTTTCCCTGAGAGCGCAGGGACACAGGCCTGGTCCGCCTTCCCCGTCCCTGCCTGCCCTCAGCCCCTCCGTCTGGCTTGTTTTAAAGGTCTGGCTTGTGCCCAGTATTTGGGATATTACTTGTAACTTGTTGGGTCTGATCCACGCTAGATGGTGGTGTTGGCAGTCATGAGGCTGAAACCCCACTGCTCCTCTTCTCCTTGGATTTCCTGCCTTCTCCCGGCTAGCCGGGCCAGCAGAAATCCTCCTGCAGACAGAGGCACAGACAGCAGCCTGCTGGCTCCCCTGGCTCACGCTGGCTGCAGAACACATTTAGGATCCTGTTCTCTTTGCTGTGTTTCCACTCAGAAGCCCACCAGCATGCCTCGGCCAGGATCGTTGCCGGAACAGACCCCTTGCCGGGGGCTCTGCACAGCAGGCATGGCAAATGCAGCTGTCACAGTGAGGGCGAGTTGAAAAGTGGAGGAAAACAGCTGGAGGGTCGTCAGGGACTGAACGTGGGACGTGGTGAGGAGACGGCGGTGTAATAGCTCCAGTGGCTGTTACCTCCTGGGGGTGTCTGTAAGAACATGCACACGCTGTGCTGCCGAGGAGCACAGTGGTGGTGGGGGAAAAAGGCACAGTGTTTGTGTGGTAGGGTTGGATGAAGCTTTTTTTTTTTCCTTTTTTTTTTCCCCCCCCTTTTTTTTTTTTTGCATTTGGAATGCAAATTTTTGGGGAAAACAACAGCTGTATTTCAAAAGGAAATGCTGGTTAACAGTGGAAATTTCAGAAGAAGAAAATCAACAGGCTTTTAGGGGAGTGGCTTTGGTTGTGTGTTGAAGTGGAAGGATGCTCTGTC
Organism: Oxyura jamaicensis; assembly: GCF_011077185.1. Lineage (NCBI taxonomy): Eukaryota > Metazoa > Chordata > Aves > Anseriformes > Anatidae > Oxyura > Oxyura jamaicensis. The sequence continues at coordinate 10,887,343 of NC_048906.1, read as the reverse complement.
TTGGAAATAATTGTGCAGATCTTAGAATATATTTGAGGCGCCTGTCAGTTTTAGGAGCATACTCAGACTTTCCACACAAGGCTTTTCCTTTCTCTGTTTGGGTCAGTGGAATTTGCTAAGCAGCTTTTCTTGATCATGCGCCAACTTCAGAATTTAAGGTGCTCTCCCTCTTTCTTAGCCTGAGCCACAGCGTGGTGGATTTAGCTTTCGTTCTGGTACTGCGACCTTGCTTTGTCAAGGTGCTTCGGAAGATAACTTTACTGGACTACCTGCACCATGAAGGGTTTTGTTTGTTTGCTTTTTAACTGAAATGGCCTTTATTAATCATGTTTATGCTGCCACCACCGTTGTAGCATGCAGCTGGGTTTGCGTGTGTTCAACGTGTGTGCTGGGGCAGAGTTTGTGCTGCCCAGTTCCTCAGTCCTATGATGCTGAGGGAACAGCCAGAGCTGGCCGGGCAGTGCAGATGGTGGCACCAGGCCTGGGTGTGTGCCGGCGCTGCAGGGAGCAGCCCAGGCAGGTACAGGGCCCTTCTGCCTCTTCCTGGCCTCTTCAGACAGCCCCCATGCTTCTCTCCTGGACGGGGATCCCACTGTGTATGGGGGAAGAGAAGATGCTAGGGAGAGCGTGGAGATCTGTACAGCCAGGATTGGCATGGAGAAGAGGGACAGGGAAAAGCTGTTCACTCTTCTAGACCAAGAACTGTAAGGCATTGAGTGAACACTGGAAGCATCAGGTTTAAAGACCAGGTGAAGAGGGTGGCTCGTCACACAGCACGTGTTCCAGCTCTTTGCCACAGGCTGTTAGGAATACTGAAGGCTGCATGAGATTCAGAACGGGGTTGGATAAATTCTGGAAGAAAAATCATTGGATGGATATGGGGATGGATGCAAAGAACCATTAAATGCAAAGACATCTCTGGCACAAGACGTTCCAGAGTTATTCATAGCACACATGCAATGACTCCATCCTGGGAGATAGGACTGTCAAGTGATCCTCTGCTGATTGCCAGGCATCCTCTGCTGGTAATGAGATACCGGATTTAGGCAGATGCTTGGCCTGACATCGCGTGGCTGTGCTGTGTATGTTCCTGGCCTGCAGCTGCCAGTGGCCTCTTGAAAACACTGATTAGGACAGTACGGAGAAATTGGGATTGTTCGAGGATATGCGACCATGCAGATGAGTTATGTGTCAGTGCAGTCAACGTTGAGATGAAGCCTCTTGGCCAGAATGAGTACATGGATGCTGTATCCTGAAACACTAACCCCTTAAAAATAACCAAGGGGGTAGCGTGAAACTGTCCCTGTCACTGAGGGCTCCTGCATGGCGTGGAGGACCTCAGGATATGAATCTCCTTGGTGAAGATGAGCAGTGTTGTGCCAAATTTTGTTGCCTGATGTTGAGGTGTTTGCTTTCTGTTTAACTCTTTCAGGTGATGGATTAGGCTGTGCCTGGGGAAGGGGCATGTGTGAGCATGCCTTGGAGACATCCAGCACTAAACCAAATCTCCTTCAAAAGTAAACACAAGCAGGCAGGAGCCCCCCTAATACCCTTGCTATTCTCATCTTGTAGGAAGTTGGAACAGGTGCGTTTAGGCACCCCTACAGCTACAGATGGAGGACAGTAAGGAATTGTGACCTTTTATTGCGTGGCACTGCATCTGTGCGCATGGGGTGGTGGTGCATGTACAGAGGGTATGTCTGTTCAGGCTAGATTGTGAATTCCCAGACTTTTGGGGGCCTGTGGTATTTGCTGAAACCTAACCTTCATCCACCTACAGCTGAGTCCTCGCTTCCCATTGTTCCAGCTCAGCTGAGCACGGTGCTCCTGGCAGCCAGCCCAGCTTGTGTGACTGAGCTAGCAGCTGGTCTTCACCTCCTTTTAGACAAGATTCTCTTCTCCCAACCCAATCCGCGACCCCCTCCGCTCCCTTCTGTTGACCTGCTCCCCCCTCTGCAATGTACCTTGTGCAATGGTAAGCCTCACTGTTTGTGTGGCTCCCTTTACAGAGCATTTGTGGTGAGCTGTGGGAGCATGGTGAAAATGCTGGGAAAAGCAGTCTGTTTCTGAGAACCAGAGCCTAATTTAGCATGGAAGGGACCTTTGCAGGCTGTCTGGTTCATTCGCTGCACCAGCACAAGGCTAATCCAGGCTGCTCGGGGCCTCGTTTGGTTGAGTGCTGGAAGTCTCCAAGGATGGAGGTCTCACTGCCTCTCTGGTCCTGTCCCAGGACTTGGCCACTCAGAATGCCTGCCTTGCATCTTGGATTCATCGTGCATTCAGAATGAGTTGTCTGTTTTAACACTAAAAGTGCTGAGCTTTAATGTGAAGAGAGCATTCTGCTCCCTTTCATAACGCGTGTACCTGCAAAGTTAACTGGACTCTCGTTCCCTCTGTTCTTTACGGGAGGGGAAGAGGCTGGCACTCTGATTTTTGTCTCCTGTGGGATCTGTGTTCTAGGATGACACAAGGAGGGATCGGATCCTCTTGGATCTGTTGTCCCGCTCAAGACATGCGCTTCCCACTGCTAGCTTGCGATTGCATATGTGCTAGGAAGGAAAAGGTGCTTGTAGAATAGCTCTGATTGGCAAGCACTGTGGAGATCTGTGATTGAATCCTCATCAGTTTTCCTTTTTTTTTTTTTTTTTTTTTTTTAGCGTGTGCAGCAAAGTAGGCAGTCTCACAGCCTGAAGTCACGTAGTCCTTGTCTTGCTGCATGCAACCTAAACAGCCAGAGAAATTTGAGATATGGTATAGTGGACAAGATGACAATGAGTCACTCTGGTTACTTCAGTGTTTCTATGGCAAAGTTGCTTTTATGTAAATACTGTATTGTTATTTTTATGTAGGAAAACCACTCAGTTCAGAATTAATGCCAGTTCTCCAGCGTTCACGCCGTACTTGCTATGTGCACTACCTACCTGCATAGTGCACTCTGTGTGCTATGGTGTGTTTCTGGAAAATGATTACATGTAAAGGAGATTAGAAACAGTTACAAATGGACACTTGCTAATTGCTAAATAGTAGGTAGTAAGGAAATTGTGGTGCTTGGCTTTGGGTGGGCAAGGGAGCCTGTGTGAGTCACAGGCTGGTTTTGGAGGGGGCGTCAAGTGGCTTTTAGTGCTGCAGTTACTTAGCTGGTGGGAAGGGATCCAGAGCTAATTAAGATTTAATTCCTGACTGTTTCTTACAGAATCTGGATTCCACAGTAGTCTCAGGAAATCTTAATGGGAAGTGAGTCTAAAATTTGTGACTGTGATCTCCAGCACCTGGCTTGAGGTCCTGTGGCCTCAGAAACGTGCTTCAAGTGTCTGACCCTGGCTGACCAGGGCTGACAGCAGCTGGGACTTCTGAACCCTTGCCAGGCACTTGGCAAGTGCGCTTGGCAATTTGTCTGCTGTGGGGCTCGGAGCCACAGCCCGCAGGAGGGTAATCTGCTTGGCCCCACATGCACCGCGTCATGGATGCGTCCGGCCCCTTCCCAAATGTGATTTCTCTCCTCTCCTAGGCTTGAAGACAAACGTGGGACAATGTCGGAGGTGCGACATGACAGCACAAGCAGCTTGCAGCGGAAGAAGCCACCATGGTTGAAACTGGACATCCCGGTGCCGGTGCCCATGGCGGTGCCAGAAGATCCTCTGCCAGTGCAGGTACAGAGGCCGGGGCTAGGAGCGAGGGTCTGTGGGGTTGTGGTGGGGGTGTGTGGAGCCCTGCTGCAGTCCTGGCTGAGAGAAAGACAGAGCTTTGTGATGACAGCTCGTTGGATAAATTTATGACCCCTTGAAGCGATATGGAGGGAGAGGATGAGAGTGTATTGCTGATGTGCTGAGAGCAGAGGATGTGACTGTTCGGATGTGGCGATTGTGAAAAGTGTCCTGGCTTGGGGGGTGGATATGGGATTGAGGTGGCCAAACAAGCATTTCTTAAAGGAACTGGAGAAGTGAAGGGCTCCTAGAGACATATGAGGGCCTGGAAGTGCTGGAGTTCTGCTGGAATGAGCAGGGAACAGATCTGACTTAGGAATAGCCAGGATAATGGCAGGCTCCCATCAGTAACAGCAGACTGAGAACAGTTACTGGCAACACAAAGCTGTTACCAGCATGAGCATAAGAAAATCACATGGGAAGAGAAGCAGGAATCATTGAAGAGTGGTGGAGTAGAGACAGGATGGTAGGTTAGTTGGAACTCTATGAAGTATGAGAGTAAAACATACATATTTCTGCTGGGAAGAGGAAGAATTTCAAAGAATCTCTGCTTCAGAGTGGCAAAAGCTCTTACATATGGGTGAGACCAGGGCAGGATGGTGCTGGCTGCTCACGACCTTGCTGCAGAACAGAGACTGCCTGCAAAAAAGGCAGAGCCAGAGAGGTCTTGCACAGAGCCCAGATGCATGGGTGGAGTGTGGTGTCTGGGCTCAGATGGTAATATACAAGGACAGCTTAGCCAGCAAAGAAATTGAAGGTTCTGTAGCTTCTTTGGAGGGGAGTTGAGGGCGTGCTTATCTTAAGAGGGAATTTACGCTGTTACTGGAAGAGCAAGGACTGGCCTCTGCCATTCTCTGATCCAAGGACAAAAATGGACTTCAGCTATGTGATAGCTTTTGGTAGATGGATCTTGGTCCTGATCTTCTCATGGAAGGAAGGAGATTGGGATTCATTCTGCAAGGATTAGAAGTGAATGCAGGGCTTTAACTGTGCAGGTTGAAACTGTCTGAGTCACTTAAGGCTTTGATGGATGTTTTCTTACCTGAAATCTCTAAATCCAGCCGGGCATCTTCTAGAGAGGGACTAAAAATGGAAGCTGGTGTAGATGATGTTCTCTGAAACTCCAGCATGTGCAGTACAGGCTATTAGGATAAGACTGCATAACAGGCTCCTGTGGCTTTTAACCTGATTGCATATGCATTGTTTTAACATAAAACACAACAAAAATGATAAGATTAGTGGAAATTATTAGTTCTCTGGCCAGAAGAGCTAGAGTTGCAAGCACTCTTGAGACAGTGTCTGACCAGAGAAACAGTTGGTCGGAACTTCACTGGCAATTGAAGCAGAGGGAATGTCTGCTCAGCCTGCATTTTAGAAATGGGAGATGGTGTCCCTGCCAAGCTAATGAAAAATTCATCTGGAGCAGCCATGGGGAAGTTAGCTGAGAACAGTCTGGTGATTTGTGTCCTGTTTGGTAGGTGACATTCAGCCAGGAGATGCTGAGAGCTTCCAGACCTGAGTGCATCCAGACAATTTGGGTTATGAACAAAGCTGATGTGGCTTTCCCAGTTCACTTATCCTGTGCCAGGCAGCGACTACAGCACAGACTCACCCACAGCTTTTGTAGGCTTTTAGTGCAGATCCAGAATTGCTTATGAAGCAAATCTCACTTGGCCCTGCTTACTGTGCTTTGCTTCACCTTGTAGAGTGGTGGGCTAGGAACATGTGATCTCAGTTCCTTCTGGCTAGAAAAAAGCCAGAGGGATGCATTGCAGGATCTCATGTAACACACCCCACCTACAAATGGACATCAATCCATGGGACAGGCTAGAGCCAGTCTGGACTGAAACCTACTGCAACATGCAGATGTCAAGTCCTTGGTGCAGACTGCTCTGTTCTGCAGGTCCACTCCTGTATCTTCACATTAGCCAGTCATGAACTCAGTCTTTGTTAGTCAGATTTTGCTGCTCAACTGCATGCAACCAGCTTGTGGCTTGGACTGGGGGGAGAGGGAGGCTGTTGAGTTGCTGACTAAATGTTTCACATCTTGGCTGGCCTTGTTGATTATCTCTCTGAGAATGCTGACTCCCTTCTGCTTTTCTTCACAGCCAACAAGACGTCAGGCCTTTCTGCGGAGCGTGAGCATGCCTGCTGACAACAGCCGCGTGCCCTCCTTGCCTAATGAAGTGAGGAGACCGGTGCTACAACGACAGACCTCAATCACCCAGACCATCAAGAGGTGAGATGCTGAGTTCATGCAGCCTGCTTTAATGGATTCTGCCTTCCATTGCCGTTCTTTATTCATGGACCTCTGATTGTCCCATTGCCTGGCACTTACATGGCATGTTGTCAAAGCAGGATTAAGTTGTCTCCCTTGTACATGGTCCCCAGGACATGAGCCCAGCAGTGCTATATAGGGTTGCTTTTAGTAAGCGAGATACCAGGTTCTGGGTGGAAAATTGTGGTGATCAGGACAGTGTATGGTCCTTGCCAATTAGAGACAAGTTTTGACTGTTCCAATGCTCTGGGAAGCTGTCTGTTTCTGAGTAATAGGATACCTCAGGCCCTGATGTGTAGCTGAGAAGGTATGATGTGGTGTGTTGGCCTTGCTTTGGTGAGGTATTTGAGAGCATGCGATTGTGGGGAGGGGGGCAGAAGCTCATCCTTAGCAGTCGCAGACTCACAGCATGGCTAAGGCTGGAGGCCCCCCCTGGGCCCATCTGCTCCCCCCCCCCACCGCCCCCACAGGGCCACCCCAAGCATGGGTCCCAGGTCCGTGTGCAGGTGGCTTTGGGAGATCTCCAAGGAGGACACTCCACAGCCTCTGTGGGCAACCTGTGCCAGGGCTCTGACACCCGCACAGCCCAGAAGTGCCTCCTGGTGCTCAGAGGGAGCCTCCTGTGCTCCAGTTTGTGCCCACTGCCTCTGGGCCTGGCACTGGGTCCCGCTGAGCAGGGCTTGGCTCCATCCTCTGTGCTCCCTGCCTTCAGGGGGTTGTAGCCACCGGTGAGATGTCCCTGAACCTCTTCTTCTCCAGGCTGAGCAGTCCCAGCTCTCACAGCCTCTCCTCACAGGAGAGGTGCTCCAGTCCCTTCATCAGCCCTGTGGCCCTATATTGTTGTGAGGTTCTTGTCAATGCATTTCTCCATCCTGTCCAGGTCCTCTCATTGGCAGCATGGCCCTGTGGAGTATCTGCCACTCCTCCCACATCTGTGTTGTCTGCAAACTTGCTGAGGGTACCCTCTGCCACGTTGTCTAAATCATTAATGAAGATGAACAGGACTGGCCCCCAGGGATCCACTGCTTGTTACTGGCCTCCAGCCAGACTTAGTGCCCTGCTCAACACCCTCTGGGCCTGCTCATTCAGCCATTTTTTACCCATACCTCAGTGTCTGCCCATACATCAACATGGCCTGAGAGCAGGCCTCTACAGCTGTTTGTGCCAGGGCACTTAGGCAAGAGCACGTCAAGGATGAGAAGATACCCCGTGACGGTGCTGCGGAGGCCCTGACAAGAAGCACTGTGCAGAGGGGCCAGGGCAGCCTCCTCCCCAGAGGTCCCTCCGACATGTGCTGTGTGTGTGTAGAGCTGCGTAGGGCTGAGAGGTGTGGGAGACGAGAATCAGTTTAGTGTTGGGGAAACAAATTTGCCTCCAGCACTACTACACTGGAAGACAAGGCACACGGAGCTACAGTGAGCGAGGATGGAGTGCTGGGCAGTGGTGGTGAAGCTCCTGCATGCTGAGGGAGGTGCTCGTGTCCTGCCTAGCAGCAGGGCTATGGACAGGCATGTGCGGGTGGTGCCCTGACAGACCTGTGCCATGTCTTCTCTTGCCTGCACAGGCTGGAATGGCAGTGCCAGGGCCCAGGTGGTGGCTGCATCCGTGCCTGTGCTTAGTGGTCTGGGTAGTAATTCTGTAACCCTGAAAGTACGTGTGGTCCCGCAGGGAGTGGCCTAGAAGTGCGCAAATGGTTATGGAAGTCCTGTGAGTCTCCTGCTCAGAGTATGAGTGTAGGGGGTTGATGCCATTTAGCAGTGCAGGGTTGTCCCAGGCTGTTGTGCAATGTGAGGGGTGGCCAAGCCTACCTTCCTCCTGGAGGAAGCAGCTTGCATCTGATTTTTGTAGAGCGATGTGGGTAGGGGGGCAGTTGCAGCAGTGGGAAGGACTTTCCAAGGGGCAGAACTGCAGGAAATGCACTAGACCTAGCAACAAAAGGATGAAATAATGGACCAGAAACAAAGACAGGGAAGTGCAAAGTACCAAGGAATAACCTAAAAACCAGTGAGGTATGTGATGAAGAATTGCAAACCGTATATCCATAAAAGTGTCTCTGGGATTTTGTGAGTCCGGAGAGGCTGACTTCCATGTTTGCTACTTAATGCAGCCCCAGTTATGCACAAAATGTGAAACTGTTCTGGCAACAGCACTCTGTACCTTCCTGTTCACTGCTTCTTGGAGGACACAGATCAGGTGTGAGCCTAAATTCAAGAGTGTATGGTCCAAAATATGGCATGGTAGTAATTCAGGTGCTAGAGTGGAGCATCTAATACTCTTCCAAGTCTCCTACAGTGTCCAAGATGTCCAAGCAAGGCAGTAGGTGTGGCACAGATAGACTTGTGCCCCAGTTGAGACCCTGCCAGGGTCAACAAGAACAACCCCAGAGCATTTCCAGTGGCATCAGATACCCATATCCAAGCAGAGCATATCTCATTCCGCTGACGTCTGCATGGTTTCACGTTCTGGTGTCTGAAGCCAGACAGTGGGATTTGTAGCTGGTTGTCTGGGCAGAAGAAGGCTGATCAAAGAGGTCTGGGGGTGAAGGGAGACGGCAGCATCTGTTGTGTCCTCAAGACCAATGGGAGACATACGTCAGAGATGTAGATGCACAAAAGGGATTCAGCAACCTCCTGGGTCCCTCTGTCATGTGTAGCATGGCACAACTGCTGCTGATGGGGTTAAGTAAAGAGATGGGAAGGTGTTGGATGTAGGTTGCTGCCCACCTTCACAGCCTGGTGGGCTCTTTCCCTTCAGCTCTCTTTTCTTTGCAGCAGGCAGGTACGGTTTCAAAGGAGTCAGACCCTGCCTGTTCACGGGCACCGGGTGGGCAGGAGTTCCCTGAGAAAGCGGCAGTCCCTGCCCCGATCGTTCTTCAGGTACTGGTAGAACCAAGTGTGCAACCTACCCCTGCATGTGTGTGCAAGGGCTGCTGTGAAGTGCACAGACTCTGGCTGTTGCTGAAACCACTTTGCCTTCCAAGGCCTGGCCAGGAGGCCAGCAAATGGGTGGCAGGGAGAAAGTTCATGTGTGTGTCTAACAGAAAACGATGGTCACTCCTACTAAATATGTAGGCAGCTGTCAATATGTAGCATGGGACTAACAAACTGTCCACTCGCCAGCCTCACTCCCTCCTGCCTCTCCTAACAAGCTGTCAACCTCCTGGTGTTCACCATAACTGTAATATCTCCCCAGGGCAGCCACAGTGCAGCCTGTCTTTGCCAACATTAATGCAACATGTGGAATATGCATATATGGGCCCCAAAGCCTCTTGGGAGCGGAAGAGGAAAGAGATAAAACTGCACCAAATGGACGCTAGTTATATCGGTCTGAATGTAGCTCAGAGCTGGTTGACATCATGACTTTTTCTAATCCAAATGTGACTGTCTTCTTTTTGAGGTGGAGACCTTCATTTACTTAGCACCAAAGAGATGAGCCACTCCAGGAGTCCAGGGCGCAGTGGCCATTGATCACCAGCCTCAGACTGGAGCTCAGTAAACCATGACTGTGCATGGCAGGGACTGGACCTAATGCCCAGGTGTCCCTTCTCATCCTACCTTCCTCACTGCTACCCTTGGCCAGGTGGCAGTCTGACGCTGTGTCTGCCTTTGCAACTGCTTGCGGTTGGGCTCAGACTGTCAGAGCTGATTAGCTCACATCAACAGAAGAACAGGAGCTAGCCCCTGATGTCAATCTGTTGCTGGTTACAGTGTTCCAGGGTGTCTGTAGGAGGTGATGGGGCTCCCCAGCTGGACAGAGTGTTTGTTATTTTTCCAGGGTGCTCCAGATACCCTAAACTCTGTTCTAAGGCTCTCATGGACTGTCTTGGCTATGATCAGAGAGTAGGACAGATCTCTGTGCTGGCACTAAACCAGCAGTGGTCGCTGGCAGTTCAGGAGTGGTACTTGCTGCGCAGAGTGGCTGTGGCAGCGCTTGTCCTTCCGTGCTAACAGGAACAGAGTTTCAGAGAGCTCTGAGGCACTGCTTTTCCACAGTGGGCTAGTAGGGGCACAAACAACTCTTTCCTCTCTCCCTTTGAGGAGTGGCCCCTTGTCACCCAAGGCCACCTTGGTGTTGAAATGTTGGTTATGGAAGTCTGAGTTGTGTTGTAAGAACATTTTGTGGTGTGTTGTGCCTGTGCATCTGCACAGCCTGCGTGTTACCTCTGTGCTGTGGACTTGATTCAGGTGTTTCAGGCCAGGCACTTACCCTGAGCCCTTCCACTTGGAACAGGGACAAAGATTGCTCTGACAAGCTGTGGGTGTGTGGGAGCAGAGCAGTGGTTTGAGCTGTGCATAGCCCCTTCTCTGAGGCCTGTCCCCTATTGACTAGGTGGAGACATTTGGACAAATTTGCCTCAGTGAGGATGGGAAAGATTTAGCACTGGCCCACTCGACCTTGTGCCACTGAAGGGCCTGTTCTGGGTCACTGAGAAGTTGGAGAAGGCTGCAGGCAATGTGTGGTTGTTTGCATCTGGAGGTTTTAGCTGGAGAGACTGTGTTTTGAATGTGTCTTTTTACGTAGTGTCAGGACACCTTCACCTGCTTGCTGATGGTATCTTTGTTCTGTAGGGTGGAATAAGGAAAACACAGGACTAATTTCCTGCCTCCAGTGCACTGACTCAGTTCCCCTGCGTGATGTAATTCTAGATTTAACCTACCCTTTACTCCAATGTATGTTTTGATACTCCCTTTGTGATTTGTGAGGTCTTGCTTCGGAGCAGCTGGAAATCCTACACCTGAGCAGGGGGCCTGAGGCGAGGGTTTCGGGTTTGGCTTGGAAGGACTTTCAAGTTTCGACACCTGGGCCAGACAGCTGTAGGCTGACAGCTTGCCACCTTCTGAGGCAGGATTAACCACCGTGGGAAAGGCCTTGCAGGGCTGTGATGATAGTTGTGTGTTTAGGATACCAGCTTCTCCTGCAGTATTTGAAGTAGATTGTTGGTCTAACTCACACCTATCCCTCTCTACCTTCCTTGGGATTTTGCTTCTGATCCAGTGGGCTTCCATGGCAGCAGCCACTTGGCAGCATACCTACTTTGTGGCTGCAGCATTGTGCTCCTGCTTCTGCCACCAGCAGCACAGAGCTATGTGCACCCGCCTTAGCAGAGAGCAGCACCACAGCAAGCATTTGCTGTTAATTCTGAGCAGGATGGAAATCCTGCAGCATGAGAAGGAGAAGTTGGGGATATTCTGGGAGCGTGGTGGGCAGCTGGGAGAGACCAGTGAAATCTGGTGGCCACTGGGAGAAGCTGCAGAGCCATGGAAAAGAATAGTCCCACAATGAGGGACCTAGAGCTGGCCTGAAGATGGTAAGTGTTTTCTGTGGATGGCTTTTAAAGAAAAAGCCATTTCACCGACTTCTTATGTGAATTTCTGTTCCATCTCCTCTTCTTTCATTCTGGGAAAACTCAGAACTAACTGTTCATTGCACACATTGAATCTCTTGTTTTTCTTTTGTCTCAAGAGAGAAAATAATGCTGTTAATGGTTGAACGTTTCTGGCCAGCATATATCAGATTGCTAAAACTGGCTGAGGACAGGCTGTGAGGTGCTCGTGGGGAAGAGTTCTGCCTACATTTGGATTGGGGTTGGCTGGAAGTGACCACCAGGGGTTTTGTCTTTTCAATTGCATTGTCCAAGCAAACATAATGCTCCTGCGTATTTGTATGCTGACATCTTTCAGAGGCACAGCTGACTGGTTTGGAGTAAGCAAAGACAGTGATGCTACACAGAAATGGCAGCGAAAGAGCCTTCGCCACTGCAGCCTGCGGTACGGGAAGCTGAAACCTCAGGTCATCCGGGAAATGGACTTGCCCAGTCAGGACAATATTTCTTTAACAAGCACAGAAACCCCCCCTCCACTCTATGTTGGGCCCTGCCAGCTGGGCATGCAAAAGGTGAGTAACCTGGGATAGACTCAAGGCCATTGTGAGCTTCCTTCACAGTGTTTTTACCACTTTTAGCCCACCTGTTGGCATAGTTTTGCCTGAACATGTGCTCTCCAAAGAGTTGCAGTCAGCGACTCGATGTCCAGATGGAAACCAGTAGCAAGTGGTGTCCATCAAGGGTCTGTGTTGGAACCAATGCTATGTAATATCTTCATCAATGACATAGATATTGGGATTGAATACATCTGCAGCAAGTTTGCAGCTGGCACCAAGCTGAATGGTGCAGGTGATAAGCTAGTGTCATCCAGAGGGACCTTGACAGGCTTGAGGAATAGACCCGTGTGAATCTCATGAAGCTCAACAGTGCCAAACTCAAAGCCTGCGGGGCAATCCCCGGTATTGGTGCAGACTGGGTGATGAATGGATTGAGGGCAGCCCTGCAGAGGATTTGGGGGTCACACTGGGACTCTGGTGCCATGGTGGTTAGATGCATGCAGCATGTCTGAGAACATTCAGCTCAGGCTTTTTGCTGCCATTTTACAAAGGCAAAATCATAGAACTCATAGTCATAAAACTCATAGTCATACATAGACTGGATGCTGTTGTCAACCCCCATTTACAGTAACAGGCCTGGTAACATCCAGAGCACTTGCCTTGTCTCAGGCTGAATGCAGGCAGTAGCACAGCTACTGGCTTCAAAGAAACCTGATTATGTTACAGGACTTTGAAAAGTGCCTCTTGTATCAGCTGTACTACAGTGCTGCTCACACGTCCTCACAAATTGTGAGGTATCTGGTGCCCTTTCCAGTAGAACTGTGGCCATAAGGACCCAGTCAAACATACTCAGTTACCAGCACTTGAGAACTAATCCATAATATTCCAGCTCTTCCCTTTGCTCCACTCACCACCTTAATCAGTATGGTATCAGGGCATCAGTGAGCACCACTGCAACTTGGACAAGTGGGAAGTTAATTTCTTCCAAAGCAAGTTAGTCTGTGACCTGAAGCCTGGCTGCATCGCTGAAACAGAGGAGAATATTGTGCATCTTTCAATCCAGTCTCACCTTGCTGAGGGCTTTGGTCCCAGGAAACTCAGAAATATTGTTGGGCTCTATGTGGACTACATTAAATCAGAACGTGGTTTCAGTAGGTGAAACCCTATACAGCTTCCTGTTGAGTGTGCAACCGTGGATTAAAAAGGGTCATAAAACATTAGGATAAAGCACAGAAGTCATATGGAAACCACAGCTGTGATGATGTAAGGACAGAGGTAAGTTTTGTAGCTGAAGGCAATATTTTCAGTGGGTTGGTTCATGTGTTTGAAAGAAGTGGCAGCTTTGGTCTGAAGAGTCCCAGAGAAGGGCTTGTAGCTCCTGGAAGCTTGCCTGCTCTTTTCCAGCCCTTATGATTAGTGGAATCAGATGTAAATGTACAGTAAAGCTTCACCAGGATACTGTTTAAGTCCAGTGCTGTCCACTATCAGAAAGGAAACGAGCTCTATAAAGGACATGGGTGCACTCAGGGATTTGTCAAAATCCTGCTCATACATCATATTATCTGACTGTAGAGTTCACTGGCACAGAAGAGGAGTGAAAGCAAGAGCTTAGGGAGGGCTGAAGGAGGTTTGGAGTTTTGTGTAGATGTCAGGAATGTTCTGGGCAAAATCAATACCAGTACCACCAACCAAAAAACCCCACTACCACCATCACACGCACACAAAAAAACAACCACACACACACAAAAAAAGAACAAAAACAAGTTGGGAGAGGTTTGAGGAGGATGTGGGTTTGTGACTGAAAATTAGGGCTTAGCTTGCAACAGGTTATGATTTATCTCCCTAATGTAGAATTGCTTGCTGTTTCTTCCAGCCTGGTTCTTGGCTGATCCCAGGAGTCAGGCCACTGTATGGTTTCAAGAGGTGAGACCATGGAGAGTTGGAGGGAAAAAAGCTTGGTAGACAACAGCTGGGGAGTAGGTGACTGATGGGCTTCCTCTCTGGGCAGATCATAGACCCTTTGGCCCGTGGCCGAGCTTTCCGTATGGCTGATGACAACGATGGCTGCAGCATCCCCCACACACCGATCACACCAGGCGCCACATCGCTCTGCTCCTTCACCAGCTCACGCTCGGGCTTCAACCGTCTCCCACGACGGCGGAAACGGGAGTCTGTTGCCAAAATGAGTTTCCGAGCAGCTGCAGCTTTGGTAAAGGTACTGTCTGGGAGAGGGCAGGGATCAGGCTGGCAGCAAGACGGGGCCTGGCAGTGGGAGGGGAGTGGGAGGGAAGGAGCTGTGCGTGCAGGCCATTGATCCTGGAAAAAGTAGTTGCTGTGAGTAGAGGGGACGTGGGAGAGCAGTGATGGAGGGGAAGAAACCAGGACGTGTCCTGTTTTGTTTCAGCCATCTGTCTAGCAGGCAGGAGTAAAAACCAGGATGCTGGCTGGGCTTTGGTATAGGTCTTTCCTGCCTTTTATCAGCTTTGGGCTTTGATTCCCACAATCAGCAGCCTCAGAGGGTTCCAGCAGGTCCAGTTCAGACTGCCTGGACCTCTGGGTGGTCTGTCTGCACCCGCTCGTGGCACAGGAGAAATACCCGAGCCTCTTGCAATGCAAGTCTGCTGTTCTGGGTGTCCCTTAGGTGGGCCCGGTAGCCCTTTTGCTGTGTTCGGTACCACTGCTGTTTGGTCAGGTGTTGTAGAGACGTTAGAAGCCTGTGCTACCAGCCTGCATGGGATGTGGGCAGAGAGGTGGGTTAGCACTTGGAGGTGTCACCTGGAAGGTGTTGCACACCGGCAGGTCTGCTGTGCTCCACAGGCAAGCATGACAGGGTCAGCGCTTGGACTCCCTGCGTCCTGTCCGGGTGACACTGCATGTGCCTGGGGCTCAGGTTTCTGGCAGTGATCTGATGCCACTCTCACTGGCTACAGGGGCGCTCTGTGAAGGACAGCACACTGAGGAGGGCTCAGCGGCGCAGCTTCACCCCAGCAAGTTTCCTGGAGGAGGACACGGTGGATTTCCCAGATGAGCTCGACACTTCTTTCTTTGCTCGGGTGAGAGGCAGGACGCTGATGTGGCACTGGCTCCAGAGACAGCACGAGGCTGTAGCTCTGGCAGGGCTGTATGTTGCAGAGGGTGGTGCTGCTTTCTCCAGGGGCTGGTGTCTCAAATGTGATACTCACTCCTTCTGATGGGACTTCTTTGTCTTTGCCCAGGAAGGAGTCCTTCATGAGGAGCTCTCTACATATCCAGATGAGGTGTTTGAGTCGCCATCAGAAGCTGCAGTCAAAGATGCTGAGGTGAAACCTCTGGATCAGACAGATCTCACAGGAGGTGCCTTGGACAAAAATGAGCTTGAAAGAAGCCACTTGCTACTGTGAGTATTTTCTTGGAAACCACCAAAGCCTAATGTGGGGTGGTGGCCAACCCATTCAGAGTGGGACCTTCAGTGCTAGGCACCTGGTGGGGCAGGACCATTGCTTCCTGCATGAGGGACAGCAGGATCTGAGTGCTACAGGTGTTTGGAGCTGAGCTCAAAGAACAGAACAGTGCTGGGTTTTCTTTAAGCCCAGCTTCTCTTGATATTTTGGGTGGGAGACCACCTACCCCAGCTACCCATGATAAGTGACTCTGAGGCTACCTGTCCAGCAACTTCCCACGCCAATGTGATGTGTTCTGGAGGCTGTATCATGCCTTGGGGAAACAAAAGACACCAAATCAGCTGAGGATGCTGGGGGCCCAGCCTTCAGCTACGGAGAATAGAGCAAAGATGAGAAAGCTGTTGCTACAGACACCAGGAACTGTTGTCTAACTCCAAGGAGTGGTGTGAAGCATTGCTGAGTGTCAAGCTGGGCTACATTCCTCACTTGAAACCAGAGAAAGGTGTGGCACTGATGCCGAGAGCCTTACAAATATGTGGGTGGTACTTTGCCGTATGCCGAGATTTTTTCCACCTGAGTAACCGGTACTGAGTAATTGCTCTGTGTCGTTTCCGAGTCAGCTCTGGCTTAGCTGGCAGCTCACCCCAGCAGAGAGCTCTGCTGGGTGTGAACATGTAGCAGACAGGGAGGTCCTTGTGGTTCTGCTGCTCACAGCCCATCTTGCTCTGTTGGTGCTTTCCTTCAAGTGTTTCCAAGAACTTGACTCACTCTTAATGTAAGTAGAAGCAACAAATGGTGTGAGCTTGTTGTCTTTCCTTCGAGATGGTCTCAGTCTTTTTGGCTCCATTCATATCTCCTCAAACAATTTTATTTATTGAGGAAAACTACACTTCTTTCACACTTAGAAAACTGTATCAGAATTGCAGTCAGGTGTCCTTTCAGGTGATCAGGTGTTTATTCTGGCATAGGCTGACAGCCCAGCACTGGAAATATGGGGAAAAAGCATGTTGGTAATGCAGAAACTACTCTAACCTCATCCTATTGCTTGTCCATACTTCAAAGCTGTCTTGACCTCTCCAAGACGCTCTGGTGATCTTTCAGAAAAGAAGATAGTCAGTTGGTTTCTCTGACCACTTTTGGCAACAATTGTCTTTGTGCAGACAGGATCGTTTAGGATACCAGGGAAATTATCTGTAGAGACTAGAGCGCATGTAGGGGACATGCGTATCACGTGGCAGTGAGCAAGAGTGAAATGGTAGGTAGCATTTTTGTGTGTGTGCCAGGTTCTCAGTGCTGCATACCTGAACTCCAGACTGCTCTTTAAGAGCAATGAAATACAAAAAGCATTTGAAGATTGTGCAGACTTCCAGAGCAGGTGCTATTAATCAGTAGCTTGTGCAACCTTCATTCGTTGCATACTTTATTTTGGTAAGAAAACATTCCTTTAAGCAGGGATGCCTGGGATTTGTATTGTGTTGTTGAAGCCTGGTTTTGTTTTTCTCCTGAGAAATGCATGCATCAGTGCAAATAAGAGGGAAGAATGGAAGACAGGTCTTGAGAGGTAACTGTCTTGGTCTTGGATTCCTGCTCTTCTCCTCTATCTGGTTTAATGGGCATGGGGTTTTGACTTGCCAGTCTGATCACAGCAAAGTGCTTCAAGGGTGGGGATTTCCACTGCTGGGCTAAACTGCACTTCCATTTTGTAGCAGTGAGCAGAGTGAGAGGAATGAAGTAGAAGAGGAAGTAGATGTGTATGAGGGTTAAGGCAGGGTCTTCGGGCTGCTGGCCCTGGAGATGTTGGGGGTGTAGTTGCAGATACAGCATGTGGCTTCCACTCCTCTCAATCTGTTTGTAGAAAAGATACTTCTTAGTCAAAGGTAAAGTTGAGATTGCAAGAGGTGGTCAAAATCATCACAGAATGCTGTTCTTGCTACCTGATGCAGTATCGATGTTGGGAGGTTGGAAACCTTGTCTCCCCAAAATGAAAAGCTCAGTGACGCCTAGCCAGAGCCTCCCTAATTTAACTGGTTGCTGAGACAATTCTTTAAAGCTGTGAGAGCTCCTCATCTGTGGGGCTCAGTTTGGCACAGCTACCTTGTGCCACCTTCACCCTCAGCAGAAGGAAACCATGGCTGTCCCACTTTCTATTCCAGCCCACTGGAGCGAGGCTGGAGGAAGCAAAAGGACGGGGGCCTGGCACAGCCCAAGGTCCGCTTGCGGCAGGAGGTGGTGAGTGTCAGCCCACAGAAGCGTGGCCAGCGCATCGCTGTCCCTGTCAGGAAGCTTTTTGCCAAGGAAAAGCGGCCGTATGGCCTGGGGATGGTGGGGAAGCTGACAAACCGGACGTATCGCAAGCGCATCGACAGCTACGTGAAGCGGCAGATTGAGGACATGGATGATCACAGGTGAGAGCTGCAGTCATAGAAGGGTTCCCGACACAACTAGCAAGGGACTCGGAACTGCCTGGGGATGATGGGGCGAAACCTGTGGCTTGAGACACCCTAGTCTGTATCCCTGAAGCGCGGCACTAAACTGCAGCTGACAGCAGCATGTTAGCATCACCGTGCACTGGGAACGTACCCTACTCCTCCCGTTGCTTTGGGCATCTGTGTCTCTTCCCCACCACTACTGTCCCGTTATAAGCAAGAAGACTCAGGTATTCCTGCCTCTTATCGTTTCCCTAAAGTCATTATTTCAGCACACGGCACATTTTGGCATTAGGCTTGTGTGTTCATGGATGGTTTTCTTGGCAAAGAGTGGCTTGCTCAGTGTTGTGGGGTAGTCAGAGTAAACAGGGGCTGTCTGCTAGCAAGATCGTTGCCCCCAGACTTGTGCATCCCTAGATGATCTTGGTCCTGTTCCCCAGAGTCTGCCAAGGTACCTGGGAAAAATCAGCAGCTTTTCTCCTGTGCTCTGTGAGTAGATGTAATGTGCCTGGATTTCTGCCTCTGATCTTTTCCCTTTACCTCCATCCAGGCCTTTCTTCACATACTGGGTCACCTTTGTGCATTCACTCATCACCATCCTCGCTGTGTGCATCTATGGTATTGCCCCTGTGGGGTTCTCACAACACGAAACTGTTGATTCAGTAAGTAAATCACCCCGACATGCCTGGAGTGTGATTGTGTCTCAGCCTTCTGCTGCTGGTTCTGTGTCAGTCCTCAGCATAATGGCTACTTGCCTGAGGCTTGCCTCTGGGCCTGCATGCAGCATCTCTGTGAGCCCTTGTGCTGCCTGCTTTCCCTCCTGCAGCCACATTGTTCTTGACATTGAGCTCTTTCAGTTCAAAGACACAAAGCATGGTGGGCTCTTCACAGGTTCTGGATGTGTCTGTGCTGGGAGCCTTTTTGAGCAACTTATTCCCCTCCTGGTGGAGACCAGAAGGATGTTCATGGTAGGGAAATGTTTCAAACCTGAGTTAAGTTTTTGCAGCAGCTTCAGGATTTTGCTTCTGTCAGGAGCAAAACTGACCTGTCTGACTTTGCGAGCTTTGAAGCTGTTTGTAGACTTCCCACATGTTGTCAAAGGTCTCTCTCTGAGGTACACATCTCTGTAGTGCCATATCCCTGCTCCATGCAGATGTCCTGGATTACTTCTCACCTACAAGTCTGACAGCTTTCAGAGCACTGTCACCAGCATCTGGACCTGCACTGCTGGCAGCTGCTGCTTATGTTTCTGAGCTGTGTGAAGCTTTCTGCAGGACCTAAGCCATCCTTGGGAGAGCATGGATTTTCCTGAAAGTTGAAATAGCCAGATAAACTATTTCAGTGAAACCTTTAGAAGAAGGTGCCCAGACCTGCTATCCTGCAAAAGACCAGTTTGAGAGAACTGTATACCCAGTCATCTGCTGTGTGGATTCCTGCTCCTCCTGGGAGCTGTTTTCACCAGTCCCTGCTGCTTGCCCTGCTGCCCCTGCAGGCAAGAGCTCATGGGGCTCTCACTTTCTCTCCTTGCAGGTCTTGCGGAACAGAGGAGTTTACGAAAATGTCAAATATGTTCAGCAGGAAAACTTCTGGATTGGCCCCAGCTCAGTGAGTGTCATTGGCTGGGACTTCTGGTGGGCTGTCAGGGGGATATGTGCTACAGCCATGCCACCCCACAGACCAGGGCCCTCTGCTGCTTGGAACCAGGTGCTAGCAGCACTGGCTGGACTTCCTGCAGGACCCTGCTGTCCCAGGCAGGGTGCAGCAGCGCTCCCTGCCTCAGCTGCCCTGCAGAACGGGCTACTGGGAGGCTGCGATGGACCTCGACACTCCTGCTTTGCACCCTGTTCTTACAAAGCCATGCATGGGGCCAGAGAAATTGCAGGAGTTACATGGGGTGTGACAGTTTTCATGGTGCCATTCCCCTGGGAAAGGCTGTAATGTCCCAGAGCTTCCTTTCCCAGCTCCAGCACTGGGGCCATGGGCAAGGAAGACCCTGGATTCTTGTTCTGGGCTCACTTCTTTGTGGCAAATATTGAGAATATGCCTGATGTGTGTTGAACATCATTATGCAGGTCTTGTCCCTGGCCCTGATGGGAGTTCCCCCCCAACCTGCTCTGTCCTGATCAGTCTTTGCCTGCACCTTGCTTGAGCTGAACTTTTCCATCTCTCTGCCAGGAGGCCCTGATCCACCTGGGGGCCAAGTTCTCACCATGCATGAGGCAGGACCAGCAAGTGCACAGCTTCATCAAGGCAAAGCGGGAGAAGGAGAAGCACTCCGCTTGCTGTGTGCGAAATGACAAGTCAGGCTGCGTGCAGACCTCAGAGGAGGAGTGCTCAGTGAGTGTGGTGGTCCCTTTCCTGCTGTTCCTGCAGGCTCAGGGCCATTTCTGCTGATGCTTTCTCCTGCCCTGGGCTTCACAGTGACACCTCTCCTCTCCCCTCTCCTGCAGTCCACCCTGGCTGTGTGGGTGAAATGGCCCCACCACCCCAGCACACCGATGCTGGCAGGAAGCAAGAGGCAGTTTGGGTCAGTTTGTCATCAGGACCCCAGGTAGGTCCTGTTGAGCCCAGCTGCTGACCTGGGCACACCAGGGCTGCTGTGACAGTAGAGCCAGAGATCCCAGACTAGTTCCGTGATGGACAGGGCAGCAGCTAGTCTGGACACCATGCGATGTGTGGGCTGTGATGTTCTTGTCTGCCCTGATGGCTGCAAGGGAGGCTGAGGCAGCTCCCTCCTCTGGAGCCTCCCAGAGCATGCTCATATTTATGTTCTCCCCATCTCCATTGTTGGCTGCCCGTCTTCACAGTGGTTCATTCTGAGCTGTGGGTTCTTTTCCTGTCCCTCTCCTCCTCACCTGCTCCCCCTGCTCCCTGCACAGGCTCCCTCCCTGGGGTCAGCAGCTGTGTTCCCAGCACAACTCTCCCGTGAAGCCCTGGCAGCCATCGGGTGCTGCAGCATATGCTTGCCCTTGGTCACCACGGGCTGGTGCAGGGCTGAGACCAACTCAATGCCCATCCCTGGGGTCATGTCCACCTGGAAAGGAGCCAGGCAGCCTCCAGTATGTTGCTGGGCAGTTGCCTGCTCTCTAACGGCTGCCTTTGTGCTGAAGCCATGAACTCTGCTTGCTGGAAGCAAGCTGTGGCTTTAATCAGCACAGCCTTGGCTGACCTGATGTAGTGCGTTACCACCCCTGCCAGGGACAGAGGGGACCTGTGGGAGCATTGCCTGGGGTGCAGGGGCAGCGTGGTGTACTGGGGAATGTGATTTCTGTGGGTGATCTTTGCTTCCTGTTGCTGCAGAGTGTGCGAGCAGCCAGCCTCAATGGAGCCACATGAGTGGCCGGACGACATCACCAAATGGCCGGTGAGCATCACTGGTGGCACAGGGCCTGTGCTGGCGTATGGCATGTCCACCCCACTGTTCAGAGCCACAGCACTGCTGTTGGAAGCAGTATCTGCTGCAGCCTCCTGCTCGTTGTCACAACCACCAGGTCAGGGCGGCAGTTGCTTTGTCAAGCCAAGGCTTGAAGCCCTCCAACTCCAAAAGTTCCCCCTGCACCAGCTAAAGTCCTGAGCCCTGCCAGGGTAATAGGATGATGGAGACTGACTCAGTCTAGGAGCTGTTTTGGTTGCTTGGCAGGGAGGGGAGAAGGTGTTGATTTAGGCTCCAACAGCTCAGGCAGATGGCGTGTCAGGCACCATCTTGCTTATCAGAGGAAGGCCTCAGGAGGCTGTGTCTGTGGGACTGGCTTCTTCCCAAGAGGCTGTTTTGACCTTACCCAGGCAGCAAGCAAAATCACGACTGTCTAACTGAAGCCTGTTGTCATTTTCCAGATATGCACAAAAAACAGTGCTGGAAATTATACAAACCACCTTCACATGGACTGTGTGATTACAGGCCGGCCCTGCTGCATTGGGACCAAAGGAAGGTAACAAGTTTTACCTGTATGGAGAGGGGCTGGGTAGTGGGGTGAGAAAGAGGGGTCTCTTTTGGGGTCATAGACAAAGCCATTTGTTCTTGTACTTCCTGCATGAACCCCAGAGCCCTGCTGGGAAGGGGAGCCCAGCAGGGTCTCCCAGACAGAGCAGAACTCGGACAAGTGCAGGATAACAGGCAGCCTGATTCTTTGGTGTGGCAGGGTATCTCATTCAACTGATCCTGCAGTTTGGAGGGACTCAAAACCATGGGAATTAAATACTTCTTTTGGGGAGTTCAGTGCTTTTCCTCGGGAATGGCCAGCGTGTTCCTAATAGGCTACATTGGCCCAGCTTGGTACCTCTGGGCATTCAACGAGCTGTCAGGAAATTACCAGTTTGTGGGGTTTGCCAAGGAGGAAGATGTTCTTCCTCATGTTGCTTCTCAGCTTAAGTAGTTGCCTAGTGCTTGGACATGGCTTTCCCTGCTGGGAAGAAAAATCTGTGCTGCCCCAAGGGGTTTCTCTGTCCCAAAAGTCACGGCAGGACACTCTTGGCTTAGCTCCTGCCTTTTTGCGCTGTCAGCGGATGGGGCACAGGACTCCTAAGCCCAAGAGAGACAAATTCCACAACCGCCAGTGTTTCTTTCTCAGCTGTAAATAGCTCAGCTTCAGCACTTATTTTGGAACCCTTGTATGCAGGGCATTAATCTAGGGGGGGAGGAAGCAGGGGGTGACTCAGACTTGTGTTTGGGAGAGGAGCAGGGGGGGAAGTGGCAGGTATGAAGAGTGGCACCTGACTGAAACAGGAATGCATTAGTGCACCCGTTGCAGACATGCTACAGTATGTCAAGGGCTGCATCAGTTCTCATAGACAGATTTGGAATGAGATGAGGAGGAGTGGGTGTCCAGGGACGACACTGTGTCTTCCACACATGACTGTAACTGGTCATTCCTCATTTTGATTACCTGTGCTTCTTCCAGGTGTGAAATAACTTCCCGGGAGTATTGTGAATTTATGCGGGGCTATTTCCATGAGGAGGCAACGCTTTGCTCTCAGGTAAGTGCAGGCTGGGGTTTCCTATGGCCACTCCTGTTCCCCTTAGCAGTTTGGCAAGATTTGGGAGCGACTGTGGCAGTATGGGTGGGAATCTTGTGTTCTGCCCTTAGGCAGAGTCCCCACCCTGATCCCAGGGGAAGTTGCTGATCCAGAATGTAGTGGCAGAGCTAGCTGCATCCATCCTTTTTGGGAGACCAGTTTAGAAACTGGGGCTGGTAGCCACAAAAGCCCAGCACAGGACCACTGTAAAAGCAGCAGGTGAATACAACCTTCCTGCTCCATGGGTGAGCAAACGGGGATGTGTGTTGTACATGTGTTGAGGTGATAAATAAGGGCCTAATTCTGCAATAAGTAATGGGTGGGGTCATGTGAATTGGTGTCGGAGACAAGTGTTGGGACTTGATATAGCAGGGAGGGAAAAGGAGAACCCCTTTTTCAGAGCTAGCTGCAGTCTCTGACTTTGGTAACTGGCTGTGCTGGGTGGTGCTGGCTGGCACACCTCATGAGCCCTCTTTTGCTGCCCTAGGTTCACTGCATGGATGATGTCTGTGGACTCCTTCCTTTCCTAAATCCAGAAGTCCCTGACCAGTTCTACCGCCTCTGGCTCTCGCTTTTCCTACATGCTGGGTAAACACAGGTGCAAAACTTCCAGTGGGGGGAACCATGGGATTGCCATGGGGGTTGTTCTAGTGCTTTCTTCCCTGGGGGGCAGTGGGGGGCTGAGTTTTTGTCCCTGTTGAGGTTTACCAGGCTGCATTTGTTGGGAGGGATATTAAGAGGTGTGGGCCAGATCAGGTGCTTTCAGCAAGACTTGGCAGAGAAGACAAATGAGCACATTGGGGAATTCAGTGGCTGCTGCTTCAGCTCCTATACTCTGAATTTGGCAGGATCCTGCACTGTCTGGTTTCAGTCTGTTTCCAAATGACGATCCTGCGGGACCTAGAGAAGCTGGCAGGATGGCATCGCATCTCTATCATCTACCTGCTCAGTGGCATCACTGGGAACCTTGCCAGTGCTATATTTCTACCCTACAGAGCAGAGGTGGGTCTCCTACAGACTAGGGTCCTAGCAACTTGCCCTGAATACAAGCCTCTTCATACCTGTCCCTCTCTGGCAGAGGCAGAGAAACCAGAGCTGCGCTTATCTCTGCAGCATGTGGACTGTGCAGATTTGTAGCTAGAAGTCAGCACCACACCGTCACCTAGCTGCCAAGCAGTAACGTCCCCCAGAGTACCCTGGGCTTTCCAAGTGACCGACCCATTCTGGCTGCGGGAAGACAGCTGCCTCTTGCAATGAATTGGGGGTGTCGACCAGGTGATGAGGCCTGTGGTAGGCTGGGAATTAAGATTTGTAGCTGGTGCCAGAGACCAGCTACAGATATGCAAGTGGCAGGTAGGAGAGGGTGTGGGCTAAGACCACAGCTTGCCTTTCCTACAGATGGTCCAGGACTGTCCCTGACCACATTCCACAGCTGGAGAAGTCTGATGTGACCATCGGCTTCACTTCAGAAGGCTCCATGGGTTGGACCTGGAGGATCATCTTCCAGGTCCTTCAATAAGGAAGAGTGCATGGTGGGTGAAGGGACCAAGGAGATGGCCTTTACAGACCTCTCCACCCTGGTGACTCAAACCAGATTCACCCTCCTTAAAGTGAAAATCTGTTCTGGCCATTGATGGCCTCACACCTGCCTTGGTCCTCGTGTCAAACTGGGCCTTGAACCCCATTGTCAGGATGAAGTCTCACGCTGCGGCATCTCCTTCCCAAGTAACACTGAGCAAGGAGTTGGTTGAATGCTAAGTAACTGTAATGGCTGGAGCTGGCTGCAGAAGCCAGGCAAATGGCATGTGCCTGATGTTACTTGTAATGCTCTTCTTCTGCAGGTTGGCCCTGCAGGATCCCAGTTTGGGATTCTGGCCTGTCTCTTTGTGGAGCTCTTCCAGAGCTGGCAAATCCTGGCACGCCCATGGAGGGCATTCTTCAAGCTGCTGGCTGTGGTGCTCTTTCTTTTTGCCTTTGGCCTCCTGCCTTGGATCGATAATTTTGCTCACATTTCAGGATTCATCAGTGGTTTCTTCCTCTCCTTTGCCTTCCTGCCCTACATTAGCTTTGGGAAGTTTGATTTATATAGGAAGCGATGCCAAATTATAGTTTTCCAGCTCATCTTCATTGCACTCTTCTCAGGACTTGTGATTCTATTCTATTTCTACCCCATCAAGTGTGAGTGGTGTGAGTTCCTTACTTGTATACCATTCACAGACAAATTCTGCGAGAAATACGACCTGGATGCACAGCTCCACTGAAAGGCAAAGACGGGCTTCTCGAGCAGGCACTGGAGATGGACTGTCTTTGCATTTGCTGTGCTAGTTCCATATGGACAAAGCTTCTAATCCAATGACACTTCTAACCCTGCCCGTGGTTAATTTAAACTGTCTCTTTAGCACTCGGCAGGCATGTTTTGCCTTATCTCAGAAGACTCTGAACAGAACGTTTGTGCCTTGTTCAATTGTATTGAACCTTTTCTGCTGCCATTATTTTTATTACACTAGTTTCAATACTACATTTTTAACCAGAGTTATTTACTACTGCTGAGGTGGTGATTAAATGGAAAGGTAGCGTTTTAGCTACTGTTAATTGTTTTGCATAGTCTGTGGCTATATTTATTGCTTTATTTCACCAGTGTTGTTTCACTCACCAGTGTTGTTTCACACACCAGTAGGATGCATGCTTTTCTGGCACCCAAAACACCCAGACAGATTTGCTGCTGGAAATCACAGAATCATTAAGGTTGGAAAAGACCTCCACAATCATCTGGTCCAACCATCCCCTAATAATAGTGTCACCCACTAAACCATGTCCCTAAGCGCCAGGTCCAACCTTTCCTTAGACACCCTCAGGGACGGTGACTCCACCACCCTCCGGGGGCAACCTGTTCCAATGCCTGACTGCTCTTTCTGAGAAGAAATGCCTGCTCATTTCCAACCTGAACGTCCCCTGGCACAACTTAAGACCATTCCCCCTAGCCCTATCGCTAGTTACCTGCGAGAAGACGCCGACCCCCAGCTCCCCACTACCTTTCAGGCAGTGGTAGAAAGCACTAAGGAGAGAAATGAGGGCTTTGAACGCTTCAGAAAACTAGAGTCTCTTTAATCACTGATAGTGCATTCAGCATACAGCTCAGAGGAAAACATTTTGAACAAGGACTTTGAAAACACGTAGGAATTTCTGTTCAACTGGAGTTTGCTTCTCTGGGAAGTGGTACCATCTTTTCCTGTAGGGGAGTGCTGGATCCAGTGCCTGGTCGTGGTAGAGCTGGATTCTCTGCTCTCACTGTTAAAGAAAATATATTTGAAAGTGGCAGTAATAACTACATGATGGGCTCTCTTAAACGCACAGTACCAGAAGGATCAACTGCTGCTACAGGTAACTGCTGGGCGTGGGCACCATGGGGTAGACAGAGCTCTTCTGTCATGGCACACACGTCATTACACTGGATGCCACAGATGCGGCAGCACTGAAAGGGGGAAAAAGCTATTGTGGTCACAAAGTGACAGTTTGTAACCCAGCTAGCTGGAGCCACAAAAGAAAGAAGTGTTTGGAAAAACTGCAGTTACCACTGCTTCTGAGAACAACTCAACTGAACTCAAGGTTTCCACAAAATGAGAAAATTGAGAAACAAAAGCCATATGGTACATAAGCAGAGGTGCCTTTTGATAACTCCTTGTAACTTGTAGTAATTGAGGAGAATGGCTCAAAATACACCCAACGTGGAACAGCAGCAACATTTACTTGTGTTTATGTATGTGCACCCATGGGACACTTCTGTTAACTGCAGGTGCTCTGAAGGGTATAGGAGCATTAGGAGCAGGTGGAAGAGTCACTTGGGTATAATGAGACTCACAGGAGGATCAAATGAACTGGATGGTGGCAGTCACCTCTAACAGAGAGACCTCATCTTCCTAGGCATTAGTTAACAACCTGCCACATTTCTGACAGTGATTTCCAGAGAGTCATCAAGTCTAAAAAAAAATAAAATAAAATAAAGCAAGGTCCCAAAAACAGTCATAAGAGCAAACAAAGGAATAGTGTATTTAAGGATTCTCAAGACAGTGAGTGGGGGAGCAGAGTCTAACGTGTAATGTAGGGGTTAGAGATGCACCATTGCTAGCACTTAGCTATTGCTTCTGCTGCTCCTGATGTGGTTTGTTAACTGAAGTAGCTGAATCATCATTCCCTGCCCCAAGAGAAGCACAAGAAACGAGAATGTGGAAATGGACCAGAGCCAGGGAGTGAGCCTAATGTAGCCATGGACGTTCAGGAATGCTCTGCTGTACAGTGGAGAGCAGCACTACAAGCTGCTCTAAGTCTGAAGGCTAAGGCCCTGGGAAGACAAAGCTGAAGAACAGGTAGCTTGTAATGGATATTCAGGACTTACCTGACAGGTTACTTTCGAAGTTTCTTAATGAAGCTGACCTCATCCCGGTTTCTGATGCCATACCTGAACAGAGAGTTGTGCTGTTACATGCCGGTTCTCTGGAAACCACAAACTTTGAAATCCTATAGCCTCCTTTTCCGAGGGGAAGATGGACTCCTAATGTGCTCTACTGCAGGACAGTTTAAAATTCTCACCTGCATAGGCTGAACAGGATCTGATCATCTACCTTTTTAACTGCAACACCTTCTCAACACAAGGTCCGTAACCCATGGCTCAGTCTTTCAAGGACAGCTTTGATTAGGTAGGGCTGTCTTTCTAGGGACTCTCATTCCTGCTGAGTTTGTAATACTTCAGACAAGCTTTTCTTGCCGGTGTGCATGAGGGCTGATATAACCAGTACTTGCTTTATGCAGCAGCTAGAGTACACAGAAGTACCTTCTGCCTCCTTGCCCTGAGAACAGGCATGGAAGCATAGCAGTGGTTTGTCAGTGTTGTTACAAGGATTGTCTCTGATGTGTGGCTGAGCAGGCTTGCCATTCTTTCAACCCTTCTCCATGCCATTCTACATTAGCAGCTCTGTGAGGGGGTCTGAGCACTGGCACAGGTTGCCCAGAGAGGTTGTGGAGTCTCTGCTCTTGGAGATGCTCAGAACCCAACCAGATGCAGCACTGAGTCGCCTGCTCTAGGTTACCATGCTTAAGCAGAGGGTTGTACTAGATGACCTCCAGAGGTCCCTCACCCCATTCTGTGACTTCAAAAGCTCCATCTGATTTCCTCCCTTAGAACACCTTCGAATCCCTCCACCACATCACGGGGCCTGTGCTCATCGTCTGCTGAGCAGCTGCACCCACCCGCTCCCAGTTCTATTGGAGATGAACCAACGTGCTTCATGTGCACAGCACCATGCCTTGCCTTCTGTGTGCTCTTGGGCCTTCATCTCTCATTTATGTTTTTTTTTTCACTAACCTCATCTCTGCAGAATATCTCAGGTGTGAACTTTGTGTTTAGCTGTTCTGCAGTTTGGTGTGGCTGGGCCTGGGACAACTTGTTTAACTGCCTTGCTGTCATCCAAATTGGACAAACACCCTCATCACAGAAAAGTCGTGGCTGAAGCATTACCCAAGGCTTTCCTGTCATGCAGCTGTCCTCTGCTGGGGACGTGTCCCACCTGCATGAGGCTCTGCTCCCACATTTTGGAGAACGTGGCTGAGCCGAGGCACAGAGGTGCAAGCCCATCCCTCCCTGTGCTCATGAGCTGAGTACAGCCCGACTCTAGGCTCGTCCAGCCCCGCAGACGCCAGAAGCGACTCGCTCGCTTACTCTCTCAGCTTCTTTCTGTCATCTGCCAGTTTCTCTCCGGCGTAGGTGAGGTGGTACGTCCTCCAGATGTACTTCCTGGGGAGAAGAAAGGTTCAGCGGGAGCCCCGCGGGCGACCGGGGCAGGGCCGAGGTGCGGGGCGCCGCTCACCAGCTGAGGTGCTGGGCGCCGCCCTGCCGCGCCTGCCGCAGCTGGACGTGCCTCCGCAGCGCCTTCTTCAGCTCCAGCACGGTCGCGTTCTGCACCACCACCACGGCTGCGGAGGGGAGAGCCCGGTCAGCGCCCCCCGGCCGCTGTCCCCGTCCCACGCGCACCCCCCGGCCCGCCGCCCCCCCAGCCCCAGACGCACGCATGGTCTCGCCGTCCGCCTTGCAGACGCGCACCGTCATGGCCTGCCCGTACTCCAGCGCCACCTGAGAGCCGATCTCCTCCGGCGTCACCTGCGGGGGGCGAGCGGGCGGCGGGGGCCTCAGCCGTGCCGCCCCCGCTCCCTCGTCCCGCCCCCCCCCCCGTGCCCCCCGGCCCCGGCCCCACCTGCGGCGGGAGGTCGCAGAGCAGCGGGTCCTGCACCAGCCGCGCCAGCGCCTCCTGGAAGAGCTCCAGCACCTCGGCGTGCGCCAGCTCCTCCTCGGCCTCCGCCATCGCCGAGGCGGAAGAGGCGGCGCGAGGCGCGGAACCGGCGATGTTGCTCTTCTGCCCGGCCTGCGGCAACGTGCTGGTGGCCGAGGAGGGGCCGCGGTGCCACCGCTTCGCCTGCACCACCTGCCCCTACGTGCGCAATGTGACGCGGAAGGTGCCGGGGGACGGGGACCAGGACCGGGGGGGGGGGGGGGGGGGGGAGGAAGGGGAGGTGGCCGCGGTCGGCCCGGACCCCGCTGACCGGTGGCGGCCCGCAGGTGACGAGTAGGAAATACCCGCAGCTGAAGGAGGTGGACGATGTCCTGGGCGGCGCCGCGGCCTGGGAGAACGTGGACTCCACCGCAGGTAGGGGCCGTGGGGGGACCGGGGCCGGGGCGGGGCCGGGCCTTGTCTGCCCTCCCCTCACGGCAGCTCGCCCCCCGCCCCGCAGAGCCGTGCCCCAAGTGCGAGCACCCCCGCGCCTACTTCATGCAGATCCAGACGCGCTCGGCCGACGAGCCCATGACCACCTTCTACAAGTGCTGCAGCCCCCAGTGCGGCCACCGCTGGAGGGACTGAGGGCCCCGCACGCCTCGGGGCCGGCCCAAGCTGAGGGGGCCCCGGTCTGGGCCTGTCCTGGGGCCCTGTCCTGGGCCTGTCCGGGGGTCCTTGTCCGCGGTGCCGGGGCCAGGCTGGCGGCGGCCGCCCTCGCAATAAAGCTGGCGGTGAGTGGAAATACCCTCGTCGTGTGGTGCTTTGAAAGCCCCTGAGGCCGAGACTGGCATGAAGAACTGAAAGAGGAGAGGCCGAGCCAGTGACACGGTAAAAAATCAGTGTTTAAGAGGTAACTTTAGTTATCTAAAGCTCTCTGAGAATACTCAGCAAAGGTTAGGCCAGAGTCACCTGCTGTGGAATTGACCCCCACACAAAGTAAAGGTGAAATGTTACCACTGGAGCCTTAATGGGAGAAAAAAAGAACTGGGGCCTTTTGCCCCACATAGGCAAACCGGAGCAGAAGTTCTGTTTAAAATCTTGCAAAAGCTAGAAAGGATGCATGGAGTCCTTTGGACAGGTAGAGGCCTGGCTTGGCTTTTACAGGAATTTCTTTCACAGCGTACTCAGTACTGCATCCCCAGCTCCAACAAACACAACAGGAGCACCTTTGTGCAATTAAAAAAAAACAGCTCTTCATAAACACCTCAGCTAATGGCTCACACGCAACTAAAACAGACCGTTCACATGGCCGTTAGAGGACTTGAAATGTTATCTTGAAGAGACTGCTAAAATATCTCACTATGGAAAGATATAAAAAGAATGCCTGCTGAGAAAGCAGTATAGTAACTGAAAAATAATTAAAAAAAACACTTAAGCAGAAACTATGAACTGTATTCTGACCAAGAAATTATGGGAAAAAAAGTAGGATCAAGTATTACCTTCATCTTAACATTAAGACTTATTCTTAGCTTAAATGTATTCAAAAGTAAAAAGAATTAAAAAAAAAAATGCTTTCTTAAAATGAAACACGATGGAGCACAAATTATATAGTATTTAATCTGCATTAGCACTTGTTCCTAAGGGCTAAACCAGTTTAACGCAACTCAAGTTTAGACGTTTTGTACATTTTACTATCTTTTATCTATTATACATGGATAATCTGCACCCATTTATTCCAGTTAACTTCATAGGGGAACACTCTTCCCAGCTTGAGTGTACAGTCTATGGTAGGCTCAAAGTATGTTGTTAGGGTTTCACTCAGTTTGGGATTGTTTATTTGTTCTTCCATAACTGGCTTAGAGAAGAGAGACACCAGGGATGGCTTTTTCATGTAGAATCGTCTGATGCAGCCAAGAGCTTCAAGACCCTGCAGAAAAATTCATGCATTTTAGCTTGAGCAGTTGCAAAAACAAACTAAATGACCCACCCACCCCCTCAAATGCTATTCTACATTTAGTGTTCCCAGAAACATTAGGCAATTTATACCAAGTGGTTTCACTTCCAGCCCACAGGAAGACATGGCCATGGCAAAGGGGATGGCAAAGATTCCTGAACATCAAAGAGAGTTCATGTAGCTGGATATACCCTCACTTGTCATTTTGCTCTTCAGCTACTGTATCTCTTGAGGATAAAAGCCTTTCAGCACAGCAGTTGATGTCTGGATACTAAGAACACACTTTCACCGACAGTTCTCAGAGTTACACATTGGAGCTGGTATAAATGTACCAGTTCTGAGTCAGCACCTGTTAGTAGGTAGGCATTTGCTCCCACAGCAACACCAGCAAGGCAGTCTGTGCGCTGTATGTGCTGAAAATACCTGCTGCATATTCAGGGATCTTATGCAGGGAAGTATTCGGATCTACTAGCGGTTGGTAGAATACTACAGATAGTATATATGTATGTGTGTGTATAGAATATATATAGCTCTGTATACAGTTTCAAAACCAGTTCTCACCAGATCTATTAATAATGAAGTCACCCATTTTGCTGGGACTTCAAGCGAAGTAGGTGCTGATTCTTACTGCAGAAGCCTAACCAAACTGGGGTTCACATACCTGCAGTATCTCCAAGACAGCAACAGGCTGCAGTACCCCCATATAATGCTGCAGCAGCAGGTCTTCTGTTATGCCTGGTTTTGTCATGATGTGATAGAGCACAGCTTCCATCATTCCCTTACATACAGGTTTATTTAGATTCCCATCCACAATCCTCCATGGTCTCCCAATGAAGCAGACATTCTCACAGGCCCTGCAAAAGACAGTTCAAGTTCAGCTCTGCCAGCTGCTACTTCGTATGCAAACTGCTGGCAGCATCAGGATGCCTCTTCCCCCTGTACTGGCAGCGAAGGCAAAATGCTTGCAGGTTTATCTTTGTCTCGTGATTGTGTGCAATTGTAACCAACCCTGTCCTTAGTTCTTACTAGGTTTTCCCAAAAATTATTCTAGCTAGATTTCCCATCATCGTACCTTCTATGTAACAGTGACCGGCCCCAAAGCGAACACAATGTTCAAGGTGCGGTCTCACCAGCGCTGCTTCCCAGGGGACAGTCACTTCCCTAGTCCTGTTAGGGAACAGTCTATGCTATTTCTGATAGAAGCCAGGATGCTGTTGGCCTTCTTGGCCTCCTGGACACACTGCTGGCTCACATTCAGCTGGAGGTCAACCAGCAGCCCCAGGTCCTTTTCTGCCGGGCAGCTTTCCAGCCACTCTTCCCCCAGCCTGTACCGACTGCATGGGGTTGTTGTGACCCAAGTGCAGGACCCAGCACATCACTGATGATCAGCAAAGTTTTGTTTCACTTGTTTGTTTGCATTATTTCTATTATCCTCCAAAAGTTGCCGAAGACTTGCTTTGATCTGCAACATATAGCAATTGTACTCAGACAGGAAACTGAATTGCTCATTTTTAGCATTTTGGATGCAAAGGCTGGATCCTGCGTTGTAATTCACACTTTCCATATTGCAGAGTTTCTCTTTGCCTTTCCTGGCCACATGGAAGCTGAGGCTCACCGACACTGGACTTGTGAATTAAAATTCCTGTTGTTTCTCTGATATTGGAGAGCACATGTATGAACACATCAACAACATTAACAAGAACAATGGAGGAAAACATGGGGCTCATCTTCAGTGCTCTTGACCCATCAGAACATAAAACTAAGGTCTCCAGAGCATTTGCTTTCAGAAGTTATTTTGGTAATGCTAACTGTTCAGCTATTCTGCAGACATCTCTGTTACTCACCTGTCCTTAGCTGCCTGGGATAAATCTGTCATAGAAGTGTCTGAAAAGAAAACAAACACATAGTTTTTAAGTTAACTGTAGTTTAAGTAGTTTAAGTTAACTGTAGACTTAGGACTTGAGAATGCAAACTCAAGATTTCAGCATGGTTTACTTTCAAAATGAAGGTTGTCACTGCAACTTCCACGATCCACTATGGCATGGGTTTTAATTACACAATTACTTAATGTACATACCTCTACCACACCCAGAGGCTAACAGCTTTGGCATAAGCACATGTAAACCCTTCAGCTGTGCTTCATCAGTAAGGCCGGTAAGAACTCTGCACTTGATAACAGCTACACTTTTACCCCTCCTAAGTTATAAACAGTAGAACAAGTTAAATCCAAAATATTTTAGCAGTTCTTAACATGAAACTATTAAAGTCTTACGCTACTTAGACAGCCCAGAGTCTATTTCTTGCAGGAAAGCTCCAATTAAACAGTAGTCAACTCCCAGGCCCTATGGATCAATCTGCGCTGATTCATATGGCAGGCTGCAACTGTAAATGCAGGGTAAGGGCAGATTTGGGCAAAATGCCACAAAGACAGTTAACTTGTGATTCAATCTGAAATGAGTGCTGATAGAAACAAAAATGAAAGAACCCCCCCCCCCCCCAACCCATCAACCTACTCAATGTAAATCCTGGCAAGGACTACTAGGTATTAAAAAAAGAAAACTGGAAATAAAAAGGACAGGAAAATAGAGTCAGATTGGGTCACAAAGGAGGCTATTAATCTTTTCACTAGCATGTCCTGTATTCTGGTGAATGGTTTGATGACTTCACAGCTTTCAGTCACAGGCATTCTAGTTAAACGTACACCACAGTGCTGTGTTTTCTACATTTAAAAATGTCTAGCCTTTGGAATGAAGCCAGAGATGAGAAACCTCAGATCCAAATATGTCTGGAGAACAATAAGACATTGATTGTCCCACTCTACTCTGCACCGGTGCAGCCTCACTTCGAGTACTGTGTGCAGTTCTGGGCACCACAGTACAAAAAGGACGTGAAACTGTTGAAGAGTGTCCAGAGAAGGGCTGCAAAACTGGCTGAGGTCACTTGTCCTGTTCAGCCTGGAGAAGAGGAGGCTGAGGGGATACCATCGCGGCCTACAGCTTCCTCGTGAGGGGGAGTGGAGGGGCAAGTGCCAACCTATTCTCCTTAATCACCAGTGATAGGACCCGCAGGAACAGTGTCAAGCTGAGGCAAGGGAGGTTTAGGCTAGACATCAGGAAGAGGCTCTTCACTGAGGGGGTGGTTGCGCACTGGAACAGGCTCCCCAGGGAAGCGGTCACAGCACCAAGACTGTTGGTGTTTAAGAAGTGTTTGGACTGTGCACTTAGTCACATGGTCTAAAATTTTGCGTGGACCTGTGTGGTGCCAGGAGCTGGACTCGATGATCCTTATGGGTCCCTTCCAACTCAGGGTATTCTCTGATTCTAAGGAAATGGCTTTCTAAGGAAAGCACATTTCTGGACTAGGCATGAACATTCCAGGCACAGAAAATAAACTTTCCTGTATCTGAAACCTCCAATACCTTCCAGGTCAACTAGCGCAGTGCCACTTTGTGAGAAACGAAAACTTCTCTTAGTGGGTATGGCTTCATAAAGGATCAAGTGTTTGCTTATAAAATGGAGCTACCTGTTTGGGATCCAATGACAATGAGCTAGCCTCTATTTCTTGGATGTAGAGCACTCCTACGTACCTTTAGAGACGTCTGGGTTCTCCTGTAAATGGGAAACATCATCACACTGCTCTTTGGCTGCATGTTCAAGGCTAGGGGTAAGCTTGTCAGTGCTGAAATTATCATTTTCTACTTCCAGCTCTTTGTCCTCAGAACAAGGTTTATCTTGATCCTTGAATGCATCCACATTCACAGTGTCTGGAGTACACAATGGGTGTTCAGCTGTATGTTCTGATTGTCCCCCCAGGGAGCCTGATTCTCCATCCGTGATCAAAGGGTTCTTCATGGTAATAGGATCAGTAACATCTGCATCAAAATTACTTGCATTTGCACTTTTCAAACCACTCTGTGAATCCTGGCAGAGTTGGTTACTCTCTTGAAGGACATAATTTTGAGTCTTGCATCTCTTTCTTGGGGGTTCTTCATCATCGAGATTTTTTGTGTCTGTTTCCAGCTGTTCCTCCTCTCGTGAACATTCCTCTCCCTTACTTGGTCCTGACAGCAGGCAATCCTGTTGGGCATCTGAGAGAGCGGTGTCTGCACCTTGCTGACCAGAATCACCTGGTTTATTCATCAGACAGACTGAATGTAATAGCCATGGCTTGGCAAATATAATTGCAACCAGTCGTACAGTATAGCCTCCTACTTCTAAAACTTGCTGCATTTCAATGAGGTCCTACGGAAAAAAAAAAGGATCTCAGGAGCTTACAATGGAAAAAAAGGCATTATAGCTAAGCATCATGGAATCATCATATTTAAGTAACAGCAAAGAGGGAGAGCTTAGTAGGATATTCAATTTCCTGTCCTGTTGCACTTAAATTGAAAAGATGTTCTGTACCTTAAACTTCTCTGAAATTGCAACTCAAGACATTTTCGTTCAGCTTAAATTAAGTTAAACTGTAACTGGGAGAGAGTACTTTGCTCCCAGAGGTGAACGTTGACACCTCTAAGTTTCAGAAAAAGTTAATTCCTATCTTTGAATAAATGCTGCTTTAGATTTTGGCCTTACTAACTATGAGGCAAGATTACTATCACACTATTGGTATGTTATCTCTGGCCTAATATGAATAGCTTTGTTCAATTCATGTTGCTTCATACCATCTGGAAGATTGATCTATTCAAGGGGAATTCTAGGCATGCAGACATTGATGTATGGAAAACAGCTGGCTGTTAAACCACCTGAATGTACTGCTGCAAGTTCCTGGTGCGAGGAGGTTCCACCTCTTCATAGCTGCAGAAACGTTTGCCCAGGTCAGCTTTGCAAATCCCGAAGTGGGAAGTGGCTTCTATTGCATTACGGATCTCCAAAACAGCAGCTGTGTCTCTGGGATTATAGCCGTAGCATTCTGTACACTCACGAAGAAACTGATCAACATCATACTTTTCTTCTTGGACTTTTATCAGTCTAGTAAAAGTTTCAGGAAGGCAGGAGACTCCCACAGCTGTGGTATCAAGCATAGAAGAAACTGCAAAGCAAATAAAAAACAAGTGTATAAGCTGTGATGTAGTGTTATTACACAGTGCACTACGGAAAGATAAATATTCTGAGACAGACAGATTAGAGGTGTTCTAGGCAATTCCAATTAAAAACAGAGCTCAGCTTTCCATGTTCATTACTGCAGCTTCCTTTTTCCTTTCTGCCTTACATATTTGTGTCTGAAAGGCCTGTCGAAGTACAGCAAGCTGGTTTGAAAGGGCCTACTCTCTTAGCAAAGGGAAGTATCACTGGAAGACAGTGTAGACTTTCTGGTATTCTCTAACACTGGGCCACCTAAACTTAATTAATTAGTTAATTAAGTTAACTCAGTTAATTAGTTAATTAAGTTAACCTCATTAATTAGTTAGCCCAGCTCTCCAGCCTGTCCAAGCCTCTGTCACACCGAAAAATCTGTGGCAGCTGATCTGTGGCAGAAAGCTATTGGCCAGACATGGTATGACCTGCAAGTTCCCAGTGTTTTAGTACAATCAGTATAACAAGCAGCTCTGCTTGGGGACAGGTCTGTCGCTGCACCAAAACTCACCCCTCACTGTACTAAGTATTCAGAAGCTGAAGCAGCATAAAACCTTTTTTCAGTCCCGGATGATTAGGTGGCAGTTTTGGCAGTCCTCTTATCTGCTCCCTGCCCTTTTATCTGCAGGTTTCCTTTACATCACGCACTGACAGACACTTACATGACAGCTGCACTTCTTTGACAGCCAAGGAAAAACAAGACCTGTAATGAGCTGTTAGCTGAGCAGACCTGCAGGGCATGTGTGGTAGCAGAGATATGAGAAATAATTTCTATTTTACCTCTATCACAATAACAATAGGAATGGGCAGGGACAGCACTAGCCCTTCCCACTAAGAGCTAAACAGCTAAAGGCTTTCCTAGATACATTTGCATTACAGCAGGAAGGAAGTGTGCCAATAAATTGCAAATATTCAAGCTCTAAATATTATCAACAAGTTTAATTACTGTAGCTAAAAGGCCAGAGATTGAACAACACTATTTCAGTCACTTGCAAGAGACAAGTAAAAGTGAATTTCTATTCAAGGAGCTCTGAAAGATTTTTTTTTTTTCCTCTTTACAGAAAAGAAACCCTGGGTGTAAGATAGCATAGTACTTTAAGTTATTGGGGGGACTGAAAAACTTCAGGAAAAAGAGGACAAACTTCCTATTTGGATAAACAATTTCATGTAACATGAAGTGCAGCCAAGGCCTTGTCACCAACTACCAAAAGGTGCCTTTATAAGTAGACCACTTGTTTGTATTCAGTCAGGAGAGAGCATTACAAGGCAAACTGCATGTCTAATGAAAAAAGAACATTCCTATTAGGAGGCTTTGTTCAACTCAGAGAACACATGAGCTGAGGATTTACCTATCCTGCTCCAGCCCACATCTGTGAACCAACCTGGAGAGCTGAGTCTTCCTGGAACTGGTGTACACCGCAGCTTAACCTTCACCTGGCAGGAATTGACCACGATATTGTCACTGGGACTCAGATTGCGCATACTGACGATTCCAGGGGCATAGTAGCCTCTCATCAGTAAGTAATTGGTATGAGATGCTTGACGAGCTTTTACTTCTATTCTCCGTTTGCCTCCAGAGCTGTCGTCTAAGTCGTCATCCTCTTCTTCCTCCTCCTCAAGTCCTTCTTTTCCCAAGCTATAGCAAACAGAGACATTTTGTTTGTTTGTTGCCTTTCCCCCCCAGAAATAAGAAATGGACTCATTACAACGAGTACAGCAAGAACACGTGCTATTCTGCCTTCCGGTGGTTAGTCAGGAACAGCTGTGGGTATGTCCATAACAGGCTTATTTGAAGTGCTGAGAACAAACAACCATGGAAAACAAAATCCAGTGAAGGTCCACAGTGAAGCATATACTCTCTTTTTGTGAACATCTGACATGAACCCCAAATATCTCAGCTTACAGTGCTGAACCTCTTTGGCTGAACAGAAGCTTCATCATGAGAGAACACCTCTCAGAGCACAAAGGCAGAAACTGTAAGTGTCTCAGACAGGACAGACATGAGGCATGTCTGTCTCATAGGGTAGGGCTTATTTTTAAAAGGAGAAAAACATCACAGACCAAACACTTCTGTTACTTAAAAACAACAACAACAACAACAAACAAACAAGAAAACTGTAGACAACCTCAAAGTAAAGAAAGAATAGTTGTAACAGCAGCCATGATAGACTTCCCAGGAACAAATTTAGTCAAGTCAACACTGTTACTTTCCAGGACAAGAAAGAGCCATTCTGGATAAAGGTGAAGCAGACAAGGCTCTGAACAACTGATCTGACCCTGAAGTTGCCTCTGTTTTAAGCAGATTATGCCAGAGACAACCTAACCTAGGTTCCTTCTAATCTTTTCTGACATGGCTTAGACCTGAAGTACCTTCTCTTAAAACGTATTAAAACCAAAAAAGAAAACATCATTTTGAAAAAAAATAGTGTGAGCATATCAAAATTGGTTGGAAAACTGAACTCAGGTGCCTCTACTCACAATTAGGACTTCTCCAGAGTTCAGTGTTGTATGATTTCTGCTAATGACCTGGGTGATACCATAGCTTACTAAATTCGCAGGGGATCACCAAACTGGAGTGGCTACAAGTATGTGAGAGGACTGGATTCGTTTTCAGAATGTTTCCATTGGAAAAATAGTCTGGAAAAGAACAGGATGCAGTTTCACATGGACAAATGCACACACTGTTTATATTATAGTACTATACATCTGCATCTGCACTGTGGGGAAACAACTAATGGTGTGAAGGAAAACAATCTTGTTATAGCGAACCACTAGCTGGACATTAATTACCACACTTTTTTTTTTTTTTCTTTTTGGCAAGAACATAGCGATTAATCATCTTGGGGTATATGAGCAGGTGTATCACCTATATAATATGTTAAAATTGTCACAGACCTGCCAGCAAGACCATGGCATTTGTTTCTTCACATCACAGTTCAGTTCAGAGGAAAATAATATGGAAGACACAGATCTGGATAATACACCAAAAACACTACCAAAGGAACTGAGGCTGCTCATCTTAAAGAACAGCAGATTTTGGGAGGAGGACTATGATAACAAATATTCAAAAAGCTGCTCTAAAGAGAAAGGGAGCAAACTATTTCCCGTGTACACTGGCAACGTAACAGGAAGCAACAGGTTATACGCAGCAAGAAATTTTAGTTGTACTCTAACAGAACACACGACTGTTGCAAGACTGCCAACAGAGTTTCAATTTCAATGGTATTCAATTGCTGCAGGTTTAAAAAATAAAAATTAAAGAACAGACAATACACAGAACAAATATTGTGGAGCCAGGTATCACTGATAAAGAAATCCTAGAAAATCTTTGTTAAGTCCTTGAAATGGGAAGGTACAGTGTTGAAATAGCCAACTTCATTCAAGTCTTATTTACTAATAAAAATAACAGTGTTTACCTTTTTATCACTTCATTTTCTACCATAGTGCTGTCCACCACAACTATCTGCTCTGGGATTCTCACATTCACAGATACAAGTCCCAGGGAGAATAGGGAAAGCATTGTCACACAGTGACCACCTGGTCCATCCATAGGAAATGTAATCATGCCTTCTGATGCTTTGCTTTCTTGATCTTTAAACGAGAAGTTATCTGGCTGGTCTGATTTTTCTGTGTCCTTGAGCTTCTCAAAGAACTGGAAGGACTCTGTACAGATTGTACTAGGAAACCGCCATGTAAAAACTCTGGATAAACAAATAAGCAAGAAAACCAATCGGCAAAGCATAAATCTTTTGTAGTCTGTTCTTACAGTGCATAGATTTCAAACCAATAGTACACAGAGCAGCCAAATAGTTAAAGTTCCGTGCTAGAGCTGATGACCAAGTATCCTCTACATCTGCTTTCACAGTCCCTTTACTAGGTCCAGAACAGCAGTACACCATGTAAAGGTCAGGTACTATATAGCAAATATAAAGCAATGATCTCATCTCCTGCTTGAGCATTGAATGCATTTATAGCTAACTGCTCTTCCCTCCCCCCACCCCGACATCCAGGGTACAGTACAGCACAAAATAATTAGAGACGAAAAATCTTTTCACCACATCTTGAACTTGGGTGCTACCTCTCCTCTCCTCTGCGCATGTCTTTTTGTAAAGGCTCTTCAGCAAACTTGGCTCTATTCCCTGTACGGTCCCAATTGCTAACTGAATGAAGGGCTAACATACATAGATGGTATCTTCATCTCTTGAGCTTCAGCTATCATGGCCAGTTTTTTTTTAACTCTAGATATTTCATGTGTATTCTCTCCTCCATGCCAAGCATACCAGACTGGATTCTTTTTATTTGCTCATGCATATACAGTGACACCCACCTGTAATAACTCTGAGAGAGCTGATATGACATGGGTACAAAAGGCAAAGCCCTGCTTTTCTTGGGGCCCAGCGTATGGTTTACTCGACGGCGATTGACCAAGCTTCTCTTCTGACACTCTAGGAAAGCCTTCACAAGAATGTCATCCCGGTACTCCCGGTACAAACGAAATGTCTGCAAAAAAAACAATGTAAAAAACAGTTTTAGTTCTGAACCCACTGTTAGGCTCACCTACTTGAGGTTTATATTAACTAAATGAACACTGAGCTACAAGCCAGAATGAAAATGATATCTATAAATTCACTTAACTACACTACTTGTTTCTTTTATTGACTTCCAGGCTGTCCACAGTAAATGGCAATTAAATTAACTAAATACTGGAGAACACCTGAAATTGAAAACGGGATCAGTCTCCTACTAGAATTTAATATGTAAAGCACATTCACGTGCACTGTGTCTGGATAGAATCTTCCCATCATTTTACCAGGCAGACATGCTTCCACAAACTTGACTTTTTAGGCTCCATTCTTGCCTGTTGATATTAAACTCCTTTGGAACTTCTAACTTTATTTTTTGAAGTGTTTCACTGATAGATGATATGTTTTTATAATCTCCAACACTGAAGCAGAGGTTGACCAACACCAGTGTCAGCTGGATACTAGGACTGCCTTTGTGGTATCTCCTCCAGAGCATAATTTCAACTGCTCAAGTGGGCACTAAATCATGATACAGTTTGACCCACTGGAGTTGATATAGAGTTCATTTCCTGTGATTTTCAGGGATTGCTCCAACCTTACATCTTGCAATCTCATCCTCAGCGGAAAAGCAACATATAGAAAAGCTGCCTGGAAAACATAATTTCTCAAAAGCAGAACAGAATAATCCCCACAGAATGGATACAAATCTAAGTTACAGGGTTTCTTGCCTCCCATTTGAAAAGACATTACGACAAGGTAAGGAAAAGCTCTCTAGGACTGTATGACCAGTAAGGATTGCTCTAGATTTTGTACCTGAAACGACTGGCAAGATTTCATCTGGTTATCTGAGAGTGCCAAAGTGCTCTGAATGAGATTCTGTAGCACTAAAAAATGAATATCGTAGACACTGAAAAAAAAAAATAAAGTGTTTATTCACGATGATGATTTTTGAGCAGGAGGTACCAAACTACTGAATTAGCACAAAAATAGGCCGACTCAATCACTTGCTTCTTTGAATATAGATTTCTAAAGATATGAGATCACTTCAGCTGAGGATCATTAATGTAAAGGAGCCTGTTACATTTCCTTGACCCTCCACCCTGAATTTTTGGATCAGTCCAGATAACCTGACATAAAACAAAGTTATATTTGATAACATCTCCTCCTCTTAAGGTACAGCACCCATATGGAAAACATAAATGTTATTATAATGGTAAGAGACCACCAGAATGACAGATCATTGTCTTAGTTGAGAATATTCATACAGGAAACCTGTCTTATTTCTGATTCCA
This sequence comes from Oxyura jamaicensis, assembly GCF_011077185.1. Lineage (NCBI taxonomy): Eukaryota > Metazoa > Chordata > Aves > Anseriformes > Anatidae > Oxyura > Oxyura jamaicensis. The sequence goes on along the minus strand of NC_048906.1, from coordinate 10,845,555 downwards.
GAGCACTCTTTGCCAGTAAATAAAACTTCTGCTTCTACCTCTACCCATCCTGTAAGACTCCTCTGGATGCTTATAGGCTAACACAGAGAAGGTGCTTCCCAAGTACAAAAGCCTTCTGCCAAAAGCCACTTTCCAAAAAATATCTGCATTTTCTGCCAACACGAGACCTGGGCTCATCTGACAGTCCTGCCCTATCTTTTATCTGCACATGAGCCATAATAAAATAGATTTTCTTAGAGCAACTGAGGCTTCCCAACACAGTCTTCAAGTCAAGCACTTCCTTTGTGTTCTGCAACTTCCAGACACCTCTTTTGCATTTCTTCACAAGTTGAGAGGTCAGATTTGTAGAACATTGCAAAGCATTTCAGGAATGACCTTACTGCTTCCTAAATTCTGGTGAGGACAGTAAGTGGTAAAAATTTCTTTTGAGTGGCAAAGATTTAAAAACCTGGAGATAAAAATAATCACAAAAATGCTGAAAATTCAGTTTTCCCAGTGGAGAAATTTTGAGAAGGTCTTTGCTGCTGTCATTTTATTCATCAAATCCACGATCCACGTCAGAGATACCTGCAGGCTTTTAAGTGTATTCTTATACTGGGTTTTATATTGGAAACAAACAAAAAAAAAAAAAAAAGGAAAGAAAACAAACACATGAAAAACATACTGAATTAGAAGACTATATGCATCACTTTGACAGATGTGAGGGCTGACATGGCCTTGGAGTCCCAATGGAAAAAAATGGTGTTGGTGTTACTCACCTACTGAGACTATCCTCTTTTGTGTTTTGGTTTGTATCTTCTCCAATTGCCAACACTCGAAATCTAGTTAAACAAAGGGAAAACACTGTGACAAAAATAACATGCCTTATGCTGAATCTGTGCCATACCGAGATCTTGATTTTGTATCAACTGTGAAATGCAGAGGTTGACTACAGCAACTGCTAATAACCTAAGTACTAAAACAGCGCAGGGGTGCTCTCTGCTCCAGCAGCCCTCAGCATAACTTTCAGATAAAACACATGCATGGCAGCCAGTACAGAAATGTACAGATTTGGTATTTTACTGAGTTCTCAGAATTTCAGTTGCCATCCACAGCATTTCTGTAACATACAGCTTTTCTCAAAGTTTTTTTTTTTTTAAAGTTACAAAGGCGCTAAATTTGTTATTATAGAATTGTTGAGATCCATATTTTCAAACTCATCTCCAAGTAATATTCATCAACAAAGAGCCTGAGGAATGCTACACTAAGCTAAGCAATTTTCGGTATCACCGGTTTTAGACAGCAGCATTGAAATGATTTATCTGAGTAACCAGCAACAAATTATAATACGAAATGAAGCCAGTTAATCTGGAAAATGGTAAAGGAAAGTCTTATATTTCATCCAAAATATTACACCTGAACACCTACATCGCTAATAACAAAGCCGAGGATTTAACCATCTATGAAAATTTGACATTGGAATTTCTGGTTTTATTATTTAGCAGAATGGAAATGATTTAAAATAAGCATTCTTGCACAAATAACTGAAAATTAGTTATATATTTGTATTTAGGAATTATGGATTTGAAAGAAACGTTGCTTGTTGTACTTATTGAAAATTCTTTTGATACCAAGACTAGAAGTAGCAGAGGGTATAAATCATGCATAGCTGAGAACATGTATGCTCTGAATGGCTCCCCTCTCCCACTGGCTGCCCGAGTACGGAGTCAAAAATCACCATTATTAAAATACCTGGAAAAGAGTTCCTGCAAAGTATCAGGAATCTCAAGGCTGGGATTCCCCAGTGTTGAACTGAATTTCACTTTCAGTCTTTCCACAAATTGCTTAAACTCTGTTGCACAAACCTTTAAAAACCAAGAGAAAGAAATTGAGGTTGGTAACATTTCTGAAGAGTTGGAAAAGACAGTTTACTTTTAAAGTGTTGATGGAAAATTCTGGTAGAGATAGCTTAGTATTGAATTATTCAGTCAGAGAAATAGTCCAGCAGATGAGAGAATGCATTAAAAGGTCTGTAAAGATTGCTGATTTTCTCAACAGTTGCAGGTTCTGTTTGTAATCAGGCTCACAGCTACAAGCAACCCACCATGAAGACAGTTAAAAAAAATTACGCACAATTAACAGCATAAGATCTCTTGCTAGAGCTTTGTTTAGGCTTCTGCTCAAGTCTTTTTTTCTCTTTATACCCTTCACAGTCTCTATCATGTTCTACCTTAAATCAGTTTGCATAATCACTTTTTGAAGGACACCTGTTAGACAAGAGAAATGGTCCTGAATCTCTCTGGAAACAAGTTTTTATTTGCTTCCAAAGAGACTCTGGGGACATACGATGGAGGGGAAAAAAGGACTCAACAAATAAGATAAGGAACTACATAAAAATTTTCTCCCCTGTACTGTAAAACAATCTATAGAAGAAATACGTAAAAACAGTGTGAGAGTCAGCAGTGTATTTCTGTGAGAGCTAGCAGCTTCAAAGCTTCTTTGCTTTCCATTCAGGTCCTCTTCCCAGAAGAGGAAAAGCCGCTTCTCCTTAGCTTCCTGGACAGAGTAGGTGAGCAAGGAGGGAGGATGCATACAGTATTTTTCAATTCCTTATGAAGTAAGAAAGCGTGGCAGAAGAAAGAAGCAAGCAGAAACATACAGTCTGTCCTCTGCAGTATGTATATTGCAGTCTGTGTACAATTCATTCCTAGAAACTGCCCAGCAGGATCAAAGATGCTCCCTTGAACACAGCTTCTCCAATAAAATTCGCCTACAATCTTACATTCACCCATACAAGCAGTGCAATATTTCAAGATGCAACTGGATTAAAAATACAAAGTTACCAAGCAAAGATGGTTTCTTGCTCAGATAACAAGGGGCCAAGAGGATTTAAAAAAAACTCAGTGTACATGAATACACAGATGGATATTTACAAACAACCACATTGAAAAAACAATTTTGTTGTGCTGTTTACATGTCTTTAGAAGGCTGCCAGTGTCCATCTCATTCCCAAATAGCAATGATGCTACATTTTTACAACAATGCTATTTTTAACGTAGCAAAGAGCACAAGAGAGATAAGAAATTAAGTCATAGTGCAAGTACTCAAGAAATGAAATCACAGTGCAAGCACTCAGTAATCCAAGCAATGCAAGCACTCTATGACCTTTCAGATTACTTCCCTCCTACCTGTGGATCTTCATAGTTATTTTCTCTATTCATGAAATCATCAATGAGGGCTTTATCTTGGTAAACCTCAGCAAGACAAACTCTGCAACAGACACAATTGAAGACATTGTAACTGGCTGAAATTCTCTCAATCTAATGCTGCTCAGAGAAATTAACCTATACATGTCATGTGAAAAATGGGAATAAAGGAAGAGTTCTGCCTAATTTACAACATACCTAGATTACCAGTGCCATCAAACCAACTCGTCTTCATTTCATTACTTCATATGGGCTGTGATAGAAATGAGAACTGAATAATAAACCTGAATTTCATTTAGGAAAAACTTCTGTGCCACGGCCCATACACAGTGCAAGAATAGCACCCACAATAATCTTCTTTTTTTTTTTTTTTTTTTTTGAATATTTTGTAAGGAATGCAAGAAAGTAAAGCAGAATAGGAAGCAGAGCTGTTCCATAAGGGACAAAGGGCTGAAAAACTTAAGTGAGGCAGCTTGGTTCATCTGAAAGAAGATACCTGAAGTGTAAGAGAGTTACTTGTCGCTGTTACTTCTAAATTCCTGTATCTTTACTTAAGAACTGACAATCAAATTCAGGTATTAATAACCCAAATCAGATTCAACTTGTTCTTCTAAGCATGTTTGTCTCCTCTGTCTAGATGAAGATGAGCAAACAGTAGAGCTAGTTACTTTAAGTATGTTAACCCTTTTTTCTTAGTTTGAAAAAAGCAATTATAAATATTTCTAAGGATCAAACAAGACGTATGTAACTGTCAATTTGATCTGTCCTTTTACAGAACTTTTGTCTTCACAAAGGTGTAATAGTGGATCAAAAAAAATTCAGTTTCAATCAGAATCCTCTTATAACTGATACCAACAGGATACAGACTGGAAAGATAAAGAAGAGGCTGAGCACAGAGCGATACCTTTTTTGTGTAATCTCCCAGTGTCTGAGAATTTGCTTAAAAGGGAAATTCCTGATCCACAACAATGTCTTTATGTTTATAATATCTTTAATACTCTTCAGTGGATTTTTTTTTCATTAATTTATCTAGTTACTTTCTGAATCCATGTAAACTTTATTATCTAAAGTATCCAGTGTCAAGGAGTTCTAAGCTCAACTGCATGTTGTATCAAAAACCACCATTATTTTAAACTACTGGCTATGATCTTTACGCAGTTCTTATATTGGTTAAGTGATTGTTCCTTCTTCAGGTCTTCAGTTCTTATATTGGTTAAGTGATTGTTCCTTCTTAATAGCATAAACATGTTAGAGAACCATAAAAATCATTTGACATCTCCTCTCAGTTCTCTTTTCCTCTTTTCCAGGCACACAAATCCTTTTATTATATCTGTTTCCATCCCTAATTATGCTTTGCACTCACCTCTAACTTTTCAAATGTACCATATCTTCTTTTGAAGTTATGGGGAAAAAAAGAATAAGTGGACAGAATACCAGCTAACATCAGAAGTGTACAGCACTTTTAAGATGCAGGTGCATTACTGATTTACATACCAACATATTTCCTGTGCTATTCTTTATGCCATTGATATGCCTTTCCCCCTGAAGAGACAGATTTGGTAGCACTAGGGTGCAGAAAATTGGAAATTTATATTCCCAGGAAACAAGATAAACATGGGAGAAGCATATCCCTTAGTTTCAGAATTCAGCTTATACCTAGAACACAGACAAAAACCTTACTTGTAATTAAGGTAGGTCTGGGGATTTCTGACAATGTAACGAGCTCTTCGTCCAACAGAATGAGAAGTTTTATCAAGGGACTCCTCAAAACTGGCATGCATGATATCCCGAACTACTTGCCATGGAACAAAAGGTCCTTTTACCTACAAAGAACAGAAACATTCAGAGTTAAACATCAGCTTTTATGTACTCAAATGATGGTCAGAACCAGGAAGAACTCCTAGGACCAATGAAATGTGTGTTCAATACACAGACCCATTAAATAGAGATCCTATTAAATACCTTTGCATTTAGCACGTGACTAGCAATTCGGCACAGCATGAGCAAGCTGTCTTCTTGCACTGTCCAGGTGACACGCAGACGTGTCATTCTCTGCAGGGCACTCTGGTCAGCTTCGTCATGGTAGCGGAGCTTTTTGCTTTTCTCTACAGAAGTTTCTTCTAACAAATCCAGAAAAAGACAATTATCTCAGCACTACATATTATGATGAATTCAAACTCTTATCACAAACATTATAAATGCTAATGTGCAACTTCAAAGAGGAAAAGCCCAAATTAGAGACTTAGTGGGCTAAATATACACAATATACATTTCCTTGCTTTGGAAAACATGGCTTAAATCAATGAAAAAATGGGTTAAAAAATCCACAAACAGATTTTGAATGGATGTAACTCAAGTTCTTTCCAGTATTATGTTTCCATAAGATGTAGTACAGCCAGGCTATTCACTATGACACACAGCAAGAGAAGCGCAATGTAACCAACACTGAAGCATCAGATGTGTCAAATATATTTTAATGATTATTTATCTGTAGAAAAACTGAAAACCCTAGTGACTATACATTCAACCAGGTGTATGCATAGTAAATGGTTATAATGTAAAACTTGAAAAATGCTGTAACACCAAGCAGGCGCTTTCAACAGAAGAATGGTTATCCTTTTTCCTCAAATGTCATTGGTTTAATTTACACTTAATTTTTCTTGGGACTAAGTGCTGCATGAGAATAGGAAACAGAACAGCTTGCCTTTGAAAGATATCCGAGGAGCAAGCCTGAAACATTACAACTGTATTTTATATTTAAGAAGTTCAAACCAATGTTTGTTGTGAGTAAAAGCACAATGCAACAAAAATTTTCAAGAAGGAAAAGGTGCTCACTGTGGCTAGTGTGAAAAGACAGCAACTAGGTTTTTAGTTCCCACCAGTAGCTTCTCAGCCAATTCAGAAGACAACTGATGTTTCTCTATTGTTGCTGTTTGATTTATTATCTTATCCTTGTGAAGATTAAAATAAGAGATAAAGTCTGATAGGAAGAAATTTTGTTAACTACAATCTTAATGCTTTGCTTCTTTCCTTTTGTGCTGCTTTGTCAGCTCTGTTTCTGTCATTCAAAAGCAGAAGACTGACTGTATCAGGGGAACTTGTTGTTACATACTACCTCAGACACAAAAAGAAGCAGTCTAGATATGCACAGACATACAGTGGGTTACAGAAAGTTTATCTGTCTGGATGTGAATTCCCCAGAGGATGAGGAAGATTATGGGGCCAGGAACAACTTCCAAAGTTGAGCTTGTGAGAATGAAAGCACAAAAACAGAGAAGGAACTAGGTGACAGCAGCTGAGGAAGTAAAATGCATTAATACCTTGCTCAGGAATGAGCAAACAAGCACTTTAGATAGAAAACTGACTACCTACAGATACTTCATGGTCTGATGCTCTAAGCCAGCTATCAAAAAGGTAAAGGTGAATTGCAAAGAGTTGATCTGGCCCAGGCACAATTTTTATTTCTTTTGTTTATACAGTAGTACAACCATGATGGATACACAGGTAACAGCAGCAGCATGCTCCTGTTTTCCACCAGAGCTAGAATACAGCCCCAGAACATTGGAACCTTTTCACCAAAGGAGGCAATCCAACAAGATGACTAGTAACATTCCATTTCCCACACTGTGTCAGTCACATCAGCTTCTCTAAAGCAAACTACAGTAGGTAGATGCATTAAAAAGAATGCTTCTTTTTCCCGATGTGCGCTAGTTACTTACCTATCTTTTTCTTCTTTATTGCCTTCCCAGTATCCTTCTTAAGCCTCTTCCTCCTTTGGCTTTTTCCACCTCTCACTCGTGTGGTTCGATCCTGGGTTGCTTCTTTGCTTATCTCAATACATTCCTCCTTCTGGACAAGAAACTTAGATCCTGCCTTTGCTTCTCCCAGAATACTAATTTTGTTACCTATGGCGACATACATTCACAGGAGTGGATCTTTATAGCAATTATATTCTACAATATTAAGATATAAAAAGCAAGTGCCAGTTTCAGTGTATTAAGAGAGAAGGTCTCTCCAACTCGTCTTTTGCTGTCAGCATGGCATTTCATGCCACTTCTCAGCAGCTTACCCAGAATAAAATCCTACATAAATTTGGAATTATCAAGCAATTATTAAGTCTAGAGTACAGTGCAAAAACACAAGGAAACTGAACTGAGGTTTTATATTCAACATGAAGCAGTACCCCTGCCTTAACTTAGATGCGAGGCTACACAATTTTAACAGCGCCTTAATGAGGAATTTAAATCAAGCTAGACTTGGCAAAAATGGTTTGACAGTTTCAGCATTACAAGTGTTTAATGTTGCACATTCTTCTCAATTTAATAGTTATGTAAAAGGCAAGCTCATTTTAATTTATCAAATTGAGTTTATAAAGATGTAGAATGCATTATTTGTAAAAAGGCCTTTAACCTTAACGTCACCTAGATGCTATAAAACAGGCTAGGGATGAAGAAAACTAGAAGTCTGAAGGTGCAATAAGACCGTTTGCAAACAAAAACCTTTATCTAGCCGTATCTACATATAAAGTATACAGAACAACTTGACTGCAGAGCAACTACAGCCTAACATGCAGTTAAAGAGTATGAACACCCTTAACAAAAAACATCAAAGCAGCAAGAAGCTTCCCACTTCTAGGAAAGATCAAAAGGTAAAGTTGAGATCAATTTAAACCAGTGGCAAAAAACACCGAAAGACAGAAAAAACATCACTCACAAATTGCTTTAGAAAATAAGGTTAGTATTCTACACTATGCCGGTATAAACCAGACCTCTGATACTACTACAGCCTTATTAGAAAGATAGGGGACCTAACATCCTAGCCATAAGAGACACTGGGTCCTTCTGGACTTTTTGCAAACTGCACATCAGAAATTAAAAAGGATAAAAAAATATTGTTCCATATATCCAACAAATAAGAAAGGAAATTATTTACTTTTCAATTACAATGCCTCAGAAGCATTCTAGGTCAGGTACAGAAATAACCCATGTAATCAACATGGGATTCGACAAAGATAGCACAAGCCATAAAACTGTCAGAGCCCCCACCAGCACCATCACCTTACCTCCAGTACTAAGTGGAAGAGGGTGTTTTGTTAAGAAGGTTTGGAGCCTCATTGTCAGTCCGTTTTCAGAAACTGTGTTTTCCTAGAAGAACAGGATTTTCAAACAAGTGATATGCAAAAGGAGTGCACCAGTTTTAACATTACAATAATGATATCCTTTGAGTAGTGTCAGAAATAAGCTTTCAGTATGAACAACAGAAAGATCCCTAGCTACAATGAAGAATTCATTTCTCTCATTACTACTACGTATTCGAATGGCTGTAGAGCTTTTCTTAAATCATACTGAAGAAGTAATAGTTTTAAACTGAAAGAAGAAGGAGTTAGATTTAGATTAGATATAAGGAAGAAAACCTTTACTGTAAGGGTGCTTAGATACTGGAACAGGTTGCCTACAGAATCTGTGGATGCCCCATCCTTAGACATGTTCAAGAATTGGATATGGCTCTGAACAACCTGATCTAGTGGGAGGCATCCCTGCCCATGGAAGTGGGGTTTTATCTAGATTATCTTTAAATGTCCCTTCCAACCCAAACCATAGGATTTTATGATTTTTAATTTTTTTTAAAAAAAACTTTGTGCATTTCCTTATTCTAGGTGTTTCAGTTTTCATCTGACAATTTATATGTTCCCGAAAGTTATGAAGCACCACTAAGTAATCTAAGTCTCTTGCTTAACAAAGTATTTCTCCTTTGGTCGAATGTACTATCAAATTCAATTCCAATAACGTTTATGTCCAACTCTTTGATTCACTTCAGTACCAAGATTTACCACATTTGCCATTCATTTCTTTCCAGTGATGCAAAGCCTTACTAAGCCATAGGATTGAGAAAGCATGCAAGCAGCAACACCTTGCAGTCAGTATTTCAATCTGTAAGAATACAAAAACCTGCAAAAGTCATCACTTTATACAAGTTTAAAGATACTCACCTTGCTAGTCTTATTGATGATGTAGCTTGTCCAGATCCAATTGCGTTTTAAATGCCCATAAAAGCTGGAATCCAGACCTGCAGCGCCTAACCCATCCCCAGGGATCGTTCCATTGTCAACCACTTCTCGGCTGCCTCTAAGAGAAAGAGTAAAAAAATGTACATTTATTATTTTATAAAAGCAGCTGAGAAAGCAATCCCTAAGTTACACGCGTGCAGTGTGCAGAACCTTACCCTCCCAATTTAGATAAAGCTGGGAAAGAAGAAGAGAAAAAGAGGAACTCCCTTCCTTAACCCTGATGCAGATGCAGAGTAACAACAAGGCTTTTCCATTAAGTTGTAGTGCCAGATATTTAATGACCAAGCTTTCAGAAAACCAGAAACTGAAATTTGGTTTCCTCAAATATATACTCCATTATTTATTTATTTTTAAATAACTTCATGTATCTATCAGTAATACTGAAAATACCATTAAACAGTGTTTAATAAAACAGAATAGAGTATTGACAACAAAACTAAACCGTAGTGCACAACAGTATAAAAAGTGTAACTGCTATTCTGCAAGGCTGTCAGAGTATCCTGGCTGTGATTAGGCAGATGTATTTCAGGCTTCTGTATTTCACCAGTGTACATATGCCATATTGGGAATTGATCTGCAAGCAATATGTAAGAAATTGCAACACAGAAATGACAGAATTCAGAATGTGATACCTGAGAGCTTCTGAAGCTGTGTGGTACTTGAGGTGCCATGCTATAAAGCACAGGAGAGTCCTTAATTTTTTCCCTTGCATTAACTGAACCTGTGAAGCATTCCTTCCTTCTCAGTTTCACTTTCCCCAAGACTCTTGCACCACACATCTGTACTACTTTGGAAGGAAATCTGAACCTGGTTTTCCCATTCTGCTAGAATAAATACCCACTTGATAGGCAAGATGCTTGTAGAATTGATACCTAACTATGCTTCCTCTTAATCAGAAAGGTTCTGAATCAAAACCAAAACAAAACAAAAACCAACCATGAAATGCTCATGTTCACTGCATTTGCTATTGAGTAATATTCTCAAAACCAGAACACTTCTTTTTACCCACTCAATTCATTCCACGAAACAAGCATGAAGCAGACATACGTGGTATATTCCAACATTGCACACTTCCGTTCCAGATTGTGTTTATCCACTGCTGATTCTTGTTCCATTTCTACATCTAGTGCAGGCTCCTCCCCTTGAAGATTACTTCTCCTTGAACGAGGATAGCGGACAACTCCTAGACATACAAATGGTTTTGACCATCAGGTTGAGAAGTTAGACTTCAACCCACCCATTTCAATCTACCCTGCTATGGGAAACTACTCCTCTCACTGACTTACCAAACAGTACTGAATAGATTCTTTTACCTATCTAATTACAGAAATATAGAATAGTTTTGTCTGGGATTTCAGTAGTAAACTTTTCTCTCATTTTTCTTTCTTAAATGTATACTTGCTGCAGCTGTATATCCTATATAAAAATACAAAAGGACCAAACAAACAAACAAACAAAAACTCAAAAAAAATGGGGTGCAAAAATCCTTTGAATTCCACTTCTCAGCTAATGAGGGCTATCTGTTGGAAAGTATAGCAACATGTTTGTAAGGAAGAGAGAGATCTGCTTGAACTGATAAAGGACTACGACAAAAATATACTAGTAACTATTCTCAAAGTATTCTCAAATAAGCTTTTTTCATAGGTAGGTTGAAATCCACCAGGGCTATTACACATATTGATACTTCTAATGGGACAGAAAGGATTTTTCCTCTAATACAGTTATGAAAATGTCAAATATTTAGTACTGTTTCTTAGATCTCAACTTCATAGAATTACAAGGACAAAACTCCAAGTCCTAGTTTTTTGTTGTTGTTTTTTCATGTATAAGGAGACCAGCCAATAGAACAAAAGGCGAACAATTACGTACACAGAGCCTGCCTCAAGTTTTAGGGAAGAGGGAGGAATTATGGTATTAAGAGAATGAACAGTAAAGGTGGTAAGAACGTACAATTATACCATACCCAATGGTGTATTAAGGCAGACACACTGCAAATCAAACCAGAAGTTTTCCACATCCTGCATGGTATTCAGAACATATAAGCGCCTCTCAAATGGGCGGCTACTTTGTGCCAAGTTATAGTGGGGCTCACAGACAGTGGTATCTACAATCACAGCATTTCTCTTCATGTACACAAATACCTGTCAAATACAGTATGTTTCAGGCTGGTAGAAAGAAATCATTGAAATTGCATAATTTACAAGAGACAAAATCTAATCTATTTTAGGAATGATTAGCATTTTCTCAGTCTTTGCTGTTTTGAGCCAGTATATAAGCCAAATATTGCTTAGAGACACCAACATCCACCATATTGCATTGTATTCCCTAACTTCCTTTGCCAGTGATGCAGAAATGTAATTTTTAGATTTAGAACAGTTTCTTTCCCCTACTTGTGTATAGAACTATTCTAAGTTTCCACAGACAGTGACTACTTCCTACATGCTCTCGTTCAAGAGTAGGCCCCTCTTTAGGGGCCTAATTACCTATCTTCTACTCACAAAGTATATGTTCTGTCTTCTTTGCATGTGCTCTCAATTTACAAAAAGTTGTTTAAGAATGTCTCTATTTTATTATGATTAGTGACAATTTTGTCTGTTAGACATCCAAGGCCTAACACCTTAATAAATGGGTATACGGCATACTCATTTTTCACAAAGTCTGCAAACTCACAGGTCATTATTGTGTGCAACTTCCAGCATTATACACTTGAGTACTCTCTTTCCAGAGGAAGGAAAAAATTCCAGAGAAAAATAACTTGCAATATGACAGCTGGAACAGGAGGTTTGCATGTGTCTGCAACATCAGTATTTTATTAAACTACTTAAGGTAATTACAACCTCCCAAATTTGCATTTGTATCACTGGAACAAATAACACGAAGAACAATGGTTAAGTTTTCAAAGAATTACCTGGTCTTTGTCCTGAAATTTCTCTGTTGGACCAAATTGTATCAGTCCCATATAACACAATCTTTGAAGGTTTTCTACCACTGAAAAGATGTACCTCCTGCAGTAACGTTAGAAACAATACAATTAGCATTCACAAAAGCAGTAGCAATGATACCAGAAAACGTGCCATTTTCATACAACAACCTGAAGTTTCAGAAAACCAGCTGCTTTTTTGAAATACTGGGTTTTAGAATTTCCAACTGTCTGACTTGTTAGTCCATAGAAAAATAACTAAAATCCCAAAGCTGCAAGTTTTCTCTCCTCAAATCACAAACATAATATTTTAGCTAATTATTAACAAAATTTGCTAGCAAAGAATATAATTAACTAAAAATACTTTATGTACAAAAGAGTTGAACAAGGTGAGAACACCAGCAGATCTGCAGACAATTTCTTACTATGAGAAGACACACATAACAAAACTTGACTACTAAGTATGGGCTGATAAACCTTCACGTGTCCATACAACTATAAGGATCCTTGTCCAGTTCTTTGAAGTTGTAAGGGTCAGAACTACCTGCTCCAAGAAACTGCTTTCAGAGCTTGGCATAGCAAAAAGTGCATAATTTCCCATTATGTTTATCTACTTCAATGGCAAAACTCTGGAAGTTTCAGGAAGCTTTTGAGATCACACTTCTGAGACAGAGAGAGTTTGTGAAAAATACAGCTTTGCTCACATTTAACTTAATTAAGATCTAAGTTTTTCTGTGCAATTACATGGGAATTTATACCACTTTTTTTTTTTTTTCCCCACTTTATACCTTCATTCCAATCTCGATTTCTAAACCTTCTAGATGAGGAATGGCAAACAATGGCAGACATGCCAGTGTGAGCACATAGACAGAAACTGAATGTTATGTATGAGAGGCCGGAGTTAGGTAATGTATCACCTCCTGAAAGATTTATGAAGGACAGCATCATTTAGACTCTATTAAATTTTGAATTTAGCAGCAGTCAGGAGTGTGGTTTGAACATAAGTAACATCCTGCTGATGAGTTATGAAGGACAGAGCCTCCCAGTTCTCAAACACTGCTCGACAGCATGCATGAATATCATTTATTAGTTTCTTATTACCTTCTATTTGGGAGAGAAAAATACAGTTTGGCACACTATCCTTTCAAGACTGATGATTCTTGTCGTCAGTAACAAAGTTCTCTTTGACATAAACAGAAAGTAACTGAGAAAACAGTCAGCCACTGTTGTTTCCTCCCTAGAGCCATTTACTTTGACTCATCTACTTACCTTTTGTAGAGAAGCTGCTGTCGGACTGACCTTGGAAGAAATCTGAGCAGTGTGTGCTTTTGTAGTGGATCATTTAAAAAATCTTCCAGACCATCCACCTAGAATTATTTATAAGTTAATCAAAACGTGAAATATAACTATACTTTAAAGTACCAAGCTTTGGTATTAGTACTGTCTACTGAAATATTTTTAAGCAAAAGTTATTGCTTTTGTAAAATGGTTAAACATTAATCATGTTAATCGGGCAGGCGATTCACTGAGATCATAAAAAGCTCTTTGCAAAATATAAGCTTTAGAATTTGCAGTATTATAGGGCTACACATTTTTCTCAGTGTGGCTGTACATGCAACTAGCTTTTCTGTACAAGAAACTGATGAAATAAAGTTTCTACTCTCTAATGGCTAGTTTCATTAAAAAAGACTAGGGTGATATTTGTTACTGCTTATAAGTCTGGTTCAATTATCAGACTTTCAATTAAACCAAATATTAAGTAATAATAATAAAGCACTATACCTTGTAGCTCACTTGTACTATTTGAACAAAGAGCGAGAGAGGCAAACAGAGAAGAATGTCACTAACAAGAGCCCATCCAAATCCAAACTCTCTGTGAACTGGCAGAGGAGGGACATAGCGCATCCACGACGAATCATCCACATACACTAGGAACAAGATAACTGGCTTAGATTCAGATTAAGACAGGACAAACTCAATACTTACACTAGTCATTTTACTGCGAGTGTTCAAGCAGAACATATCTGGCAGTTCTTTATTTGGATGCCTGAAAATTACTTACCTCGCTGACTTTCAGTCTTTTTTGAAGTGGACGCTTACATTTTTCAGTGTTGGTGAGGACTCTTGAAAAGTGTATTTACGCCTATAACAGCTCTTCTTTCTTTGCTTACACAGACATTTTAGAGGATGTCTGAAAGCTACAAATATAACGAATTCCCATGGTCTGAAGTGTGAAGATGGTACTTACACTACCCCCATAAGACTTTATTTTTTTTACCAAGATAATCTGCTTGAAGACTTAACTATCCTTAACCTAAATTTAAAAAAATAAATAAATACGGATATCCAATCCAATTCTTTTTCTACACCCAGTAGCATGGAGAACAGTTGATCAATTAACTATAACATTGTCTTCACTTTGGAAGATACGTGTCCTGTCCCCCTCACTGCAACTTTTTTGTATATGAAATAGAAGGTGGCAACACTGTAATTTAGTTTAAGCACTAGTTATGCAACTATGGCTTTGGCGCAGACCTATCCCTAGTAAGATTAAATCTAAACCATTTCTTCCAGTTTACTCAAGACAATTTGGAATTCAAATCCTACTCTCCAAATTACTAGCAAACCTTCTACTTATCATCATCCCCAGTTTGAGCATATTTTGGTTAATTATCTGAGTCATTAAGAAAAAATATTAGTTATGATTGAGCCCAGAATAAAGGTCCTATATGATATCCTTTTCAATCTGAGAACAAGCCATTAATAATCTCTCAGTACTTTTTTCAAGCATTTGTGTTCCTACCTTAGTGTGTTTTCACTGAAATCATATTATCAAACAGTTATGGAAATATTACACTGAACCATAGCAAAGCCTCCAGTAAAGCCAGGATGTGCCAATCCTTACCTGTTTGATTAGACAAGTCTGCTTCAGTGTCACGTGCAGGGATTTCAGGATTTGTCACAGCTTCAATAATGTGTACGCTCCCATCTGTCTGGGGTTCGAGGATAGCAGTGTTCGCATTTGGTCCTTGCTTGCTGCCTTTTTTCTCACCATCACTACCTCCTTTTCGGTCTGCTCCATTTAAAGGGTGTCCATAAATTAAATACCAAAGGAACATGTGGACCATTCTTAAACGAGGCATTTTGGGAAGAAAGCCACGAGAACGCCCAAGTCCTGGAACTGGGAGGAAAGAAAGTATCAAACAGAAATAAAAAGTGGTTTAAAACAGGAAAAAAAAAGTATCTCTGCAAAACTGATGTGAAAAAAATGGGAAAAAGGGGGGCCATTGAAGGTAAATATAAGTTACACATTAGTGAAGAAGTAGAGAATGGAAATACTCCAGTCTGCAATTTAAAAAAAAAATAAAAAAACATTGGATAGTAGCCCCTAGCTGAGATTGCTTCTAATACAAGGCATTTCTATAAAATAAGAAAAAAACAACCACTTATATCTTAGAGCCCAACATCTGAAAGTGATCATTAATAATAAATGGAAATGTGAAAGATGACGAGAAAAAATGTTGGATGTACCTGTAACAGGGTGATAGTTTTTTAGCTCTGTTATGCCCATTTTTTCATCATTTCTTCCTGTCCGACTATTATTTTCATCTTTACATGAACTTTCTTGTGTATCTCCTGACTCAGGAACTGCATCTTGCCCCAGGTTTTCCTCTTCAGCATGGTCCTGGGATGTTGGTGTCTGCGGAATTTTAACCCTGTATTGAAACCGTACAAGACTTTGTTAAAAACAGGTAAGATTATGATTGCTTATAAGTTGAACAGAGATGGCATCACTGGGACTGGTAATTAAAAGAAATGCAACTCTCTTTGCAAAAGGAGGATGGTCTTGAACACTCATTCCCATCAAATTATATTGAATATTTTGATGGAAAAAAAGGTACTTCTATGAGCTTTTTTTGAAAAGATAAGCTGGGTATTGAAATTTAATATGAACAACCCTATGCTCTCTTGATATAGGATTTCTTATATTAATCTTTTCAGACATAAGGTGCAGGTGGAAGCTTGTGATTTGCATTTGAGAATGCATGCACAGTTCCTAAAGAAGGGAACAGAACCCCAACTTTGGGAATTGATCTCATTATGAGGCTACATGATCATGTTCCTTTTTTTCTGCTTCACCTCCAAAGTCCTCAATCCTATGTTCTCTGTTGCCAAGTGGACTTGCATGTAGGTGACAATCTCAGACTACCTTTACAGTTAAAAGTGTTCAGGAGTTGCTGAGTGGAACATCCTCAAATCCTCTGCCTCTTAAGAAAACCCTCAGACAAACAGGTATCGGTACCAACTCATCTTCCTTTGCAGAAGTTTTTAAGGTAAAGAGTGAACCAGTCTTCTATGAAAGCTATCTAAGGTTTGTAAACATGCCAAAAGTTGAACTTCAAATCTTTAGCAAATTAAGAAGTTAATGCCAACACTCCGAAGTCCCACTATGATGATTTGTTTATCTGCCCATACCTCACAGGCAAGAAAATGCTTAAATCGTGAAAGAAACAGTGGGAAATTCTTCTTCATTCATCTCAACAATTCCCATTATTTCTCTGTCTGCACTAAAGAGAATCCTAAGTTTCCTCTAAATATTGCACCAAAATTACAGGGCTAACTTGGCCTCAAATCCACTACTAACCAAAGGACAGAAAATTAAGAAGCTTAGTGCTGCCAATAAGTAAGCCTCATTCTCTGTGAATTAGCAAATCTCTTTAATTACTGCTGTTCTAAACTAGCTGGGTGTGATACCACGTGAAGACAGTGACTGAAATGCAAAGCAAAACGAGCATGGAGAATTCAAGACCTTGAAGCTAATGCTTAACCTTCAAGGGATCAGAGTTCAATTCCTCTTCTTTCCTGTCTTTGGCAGATACTAAGCACCACACTTCATCTTTGAGCTTTGATTTCTCTGTTGTTAGAGAGGAGGCTAATTTTTCTTTTGCATAATTTGCATTTATTTCCTCTGCATACTTTTGCATGTACTAGATGTAATAAGCCAGATTCCCCACCAGATCATCATTGGAACTTGCCTGCTTGCTGTGCTTGAATTGGAGATTCGGAAGCGCACCTGCTCGATGGCACTTTTTACAAGTGGATCATTAGGACTCACGGAAGGATGAACAACAAACTCTACCTGTTAAAAGCAGAAAAAATAAACAAGAGGTATTTATGGAGATATCAAATCTTAATCAGCTACATAAATTACCAGAGATTTAGTCAGTAGCCACAATGGATGAACACTATAAAGGTTTATTAATTCTCAGAATATTAATACCTTTGGAGTGAAAGACCAATTAGGTTATACTAAGCAAGACACCAGGCTGTTTGGTCTCTATGCCAATAAAAACTCAGTGTCATTTGCACAAACCTTTTTTTTTTTAAATCAAATATTTGGAGACCACAAACTTGCAAATATATGCTGAAAGGGATAAATGAAAAGCAGTACCTCGTAAAGCCAAACTAATAGATATTATTGCTAAAAGTATGCACACAGTTCAGATTAGCAAGATTTCATGTGTAACAGTCATTGTGCAGAAGGTGATTTTCAATTAATTGTTTCTCTCCCTGCTTTTGACATTTCACACTAGTTACAATGACAAGTGTGAGCTTTACAACTACAGACTACAAACACAAACTACAGACATTTTACTTTTATAAACCTCAGTTACAGTGGATTTTTGTTAAAAATACAAGGTGGATCACATTCTATAAGTCTCAATTCAGAGGCTAACTTATCATTTCTCATACACTCTCTGCTTTCAAAACAAGATTAAACAGAATCGTGCTGTAGCCTGACGGTGCAGGGAGAGACAAACAACAAAACCTCAGATGGGAGATTCAGAGACTGACCTAGGGACTATTCCTTGGTTTCATGATTATCTGCAGTACAATCATTGAAAGTAACCAGAAACCTGGTTTTCACAGTAGCTCAGTTTGGGACATGTAACTTAGGGGCAGCTCAACTGAGGGTTCTGCTACAAAAAGTAAAGTCCTCCCTGTATTTCAAGGCCCAAATTATTTTGATAAACCAGAAGGTTGTGCAAAAAGCCATTTCTGTTGCCAGGGTTTGAGCAGACACCTTTTTACTAATGCCGTCTTGGATGACCGTAGTACGATAGAGTCTGAGGAGTCCTTCTCGCGAAAGCTTCTGGACCAATCGGATAATAGACTTTTTGCAACATTTAGTGGAGACACCTTCTTGCTTCTCTTGATCCATGACCATTTTCTGAAGCCTACAAGATGAAAAAAAAAAAAAAAAGCATTTTAGCCCAGAAATGCTCCAAACTGCCTAAGCAGTTTGCTTGAGGGAATAGGACAAATGATTTTTCCCTACTTCCAGCAATTGCTGCTCATTTTTCCCTTTTGCTGTAGATAACTAGGAAATTAGCCTTAAATTTCAGCTGTTTTTTCCTCTGTTATCAAGTGTACCATTTTCAGGTGAACACCACTGCTCTCATGTCAGCCTCCCTAAGGGGAAGAAAACCTACAGCTTTTCATGATGGATGCAGTTTATATTTCCATTTGTGAGTTCAATTAAGATTGAGGCAGAAATAGGTTACTTTGCAGTGTTCAGAGCTCAGAAACTACACATGCGCTCACAATACAGATACACATATCCTATTACTTGAAGCAAGCTCATTTCTTCCCTTGTAGTAGTCTGCAGGAGCATGTTCACACCCTACTCTCTTTATGCCCATTTTCATACACTTCTTCACAAATGCCCCAGGCCCTATTTCTGGAGAGTAAATTTTGAAGAGGATAAGGAAGGGTATTAAGGAAAGGAGACAATAAAGTGAATGTACACATGGACTTCAACTTTCAAAAGAATACCACATAATGGCAACTAACAACTACAGTGACAACCAGCAAATTTCCCTGGCAGACACTGGAGAGGGGCAGAACTTTCACTAGTAAGGGAGGAACCTAAGAGCAGCACTATGTGTTGACACAGAAGATGGATGTTGCAATCCAATCTGCCACAACAGCATCTTGCCAGTTTGGAAGGTGGGATGCAAGGAGAACACCAGAATAGCCACTTCTCTTTGAAAAGTGGATCTTAGAAGTCTGAAAGATTGCTATAACATTCAGGGAAATATCTTTAGTCCCAAGAGGACAAATCATGAGAACACATAAAACCATTCCACATAAAACCGCTAAGAAAAGCAAACTTTCCGGATCCCACTAAAATCCTAGTGAGAAATGATGGCTGAGTGACATGAAGAGTCTCTACAATCAATGACAGAATAACACAAGAACATTTTTTGAAACCAAGTAGATACAAAACTTAGGCAGATGAAAGAATCCTCAAGCAGGGAAGTACTGTACCTTACTATATGGCTCTGGGCACTGGCATACTGAGAGGAGAAAATAGGTAGATCTCTTAGAGTTGATCTCTGGTCAGCTCTGATTAATGTCACCAGAGATCTCTGAATACGCTGTTTAAATTTTCACTTGTTTAATTATATGAGAAGAACTATAATTGCTTCTAAACAACTAATTTTTATGATTCAGTATAATTCTAGTCCCTCCCCCTTCCTTGCTGCATCCTCCATCATTACAGCACTGCTATTAGGGAGATGAAAAGCCAACAGCACACAGGGTTCCTGAAGCAGGGCCTATGCTACCACAGTGCATCAGGCCCCCACAACCCTTTTTTAGACAGACTCACGTGAACAAGCTTTCAATTAGCCGGAGGTTTCGCACAGCTTCCACAATGAGATTTCGGCGCTTTAGCAGTCTGTAAGTTTCATGAGATCGCTCCACTGCTGTAGCTTTGGAACGTTTTTCCTTCTTTTGGTCACATATCTTCTAGTGCACAACATAGACAAAAAGATATTTAATATGAACTGTTCATGGTCTTCAGCCTAAAAGTGGTTCTTCACACAGTTGCACTCTGCCCATTCCACATTCTGACCCAGGTTGACTTGAGCATTTAGGCCTAGAAAGCTGGTATTGGCATTACCATAGTGCTGAGTCCAAGCCAACATATCCTGTCTCTCAGAAACACTTCATCTCACACTTGTTCTTGCAGCAGTGAAACTACACAATTTTCATGTCAAAGCCCCTGAATTCATCTGGTTTAGGGCAGACAAACCAGATAATACGCACCACTTGTATGCACGGCTGGACATTAGGTGATGATACATATTAAGTAAATATGGGGAAACTGTATAACACTAGAGAACTAACTCGGAATGATATATTGAGCGTCTACTTTCCTATCTGCTGGAATAATTTTCACTTGCCTACAACGGAGACAAAATATAAATGCGCTTTGAAATGAAATAAAGTTAAAAAAAACAAACCAGAAAACCAGTCCCATAAACAAATACAAAAACTATAGCTGGAATCTTGTTGTAAACATACACAACTTAGCTCACACAGCCATACCAAAAAGAAAATACTAACACCCAGGATCTTACCTTAGGGTCTTCAAGTCTGACCTCCTCAACCACAGCCACATCTTCATCTTCAACAACAGAATGAGCACAGGTAGAAAGACTGGATTCCTGCTTTAGAGTTTCCAAAGTAGAACTCTCCCCCAAAAGGTTGTCTGGTTGTTCTTCAGATTCTTCTACAATTTGTGGTGAAGGCAGCTTCTTCCCCAGGGACTTCACAGCTGTTGGCTTTAAGCCTGGTTTAAAAGCAAAGGGCCTTGTAATTGTTCTGCTCTCACAATTTCTGTGAATGTTCAGCTCTCTATAAAAGGCCTTCCCCCACTCACACAGGTAACTGTATACTTTAAAGCATTTTCACATATTCTTCTATCATGCTGGAAGCAGTACTTTGATTGTGAATGACTGAATTGTCCAAAAGTAAAGCTTTTAAAAAAGCTAAATCTGGAAGTGTGGTTTTCAAAAAATGTGCTCTCTACGTGCAGAAGCCTCTTCAGAGGCAGACTTCCGTGACCAAGAGGGCACTGATTAGCTTATTCAGAAACTGCTGTCTGAAGAAAGAAGGGTTTTTGTCAAAGATTTTCAAATTCTGCCAGAAACCTGAGGGGAACTCTTCTGACTCAGAGCAGAACTGAGAACAAGGATATACTATTACTCCCAAGACAATATACTTAAGGTATGGAGATCTGCTCTCTTCTCTTCCCCTGGAGCGCACCAAAGAAGTGGTAGGAACATGCGAATATCTAAACTAAACCACAATATCTTCCTTAAAATATGTTCCCAAAAGGCTATCAGCTTTTACATTGTGACATTCCAAATAACTCAAGAGAAAGATGAAACAATTAGCTTCAGGAGACAAGACATTTTTGTTACAATATGCTTAGGTGAGTGAGGTTGAAGGTCAAGTCACCCCAAGACTACTGCTGCTTTAAAGTAATTAGATACCATCTTAGCTAATATCAGACAAGAAGTCAGTATGAGTTCATGTATAGTCATCTCACTCGAAGGTTTGTATCAAATACATTTGCCCTTGTACTGATGCAAACTCTAGAGCTCAATTCCAGACATATCCAACTGAAAACAACAACAACAAAAAAAACCACACTACTAAAGGAGGAAGATTTTTTATGTTTGAATAAAAAAATGTTAGTTTGCTTGTCTGTCAGCTCCCACTCTATGTCCTGCACCAAAGATGACAGTTATATTCTCTCCAAACTTTAAAATCATGATCTACCTTTAACTGGTGTTGACTGTTGGGTACCATCTTGGAGATTTGATTTCAGCAGAGAACCTGAAGTGGCCTTCTGACCTTTTCCTCTCTTCTTGCCATATTTCACTTCTTCTTCATTGTCAGACTCTGAGACCAACGTGTCATCTTCTCCAGGAAATGCATCTTCTACAGGGGGAGAATCTTCTGGCACCAGAGACAAAGTAACTGTAGCTAACTGCTCACTTCTAGCCTTCTCTCTCTCAAACTGACGGTTTAAATCACTTTCATCTGCAAAACTGTATGAAACATACTTTGTTGTCCTTTGCCGTCCTTCATCCTCCATAAAACCCTAAGAAAAGAATTGGAACATTACTTTATTACCATACTTCTCCATTCTTGCAATCTGTTCTCCAGCATCAACAGTGAGAAAAATTTCTTACTGTTCTCCGCTCACATATAAAGATATTATCTTCTTTTTTTCTAAATAACTAAATTGTTGACTAACCTTAGCATACAGAAATCAAAAGTAATACTCTGCGTGAAAAATAAGTAAGTCTGTATTACCTACATGTTAGAATGAAATGCCTACAATACACTGGATGTATAAAAGTCTAAGGAAGAATAAACTGTATGCATTTAGCACTGAAATCAAGGTTTTCAGAACTTTTTTCTGTGGTGTAGAGATTACTAAAGTGAATTAGACTTAAGTAGATCTGCTGCTACACTGGGTAGTTTAAAACATCTAGAAACTTAAAGACTTAGCTATCAATGAGGGATGACAACTTCTTCACAGTTTATTTAGAAAAAGTGCTTTTAGACATTCTTGTAGCATATATAGTTCATTTGTTTTTAATTCTACTGAACTTTTTACAAAACAAGATCTTAGTAAACAATTCTCTATTGAAGTAAGATGGCAATTATCCTGCATTTGTGGAAGGGGGTGGGTGGGTGCATATGAAAAAAGACAGTTGAATTTGTTCATCTCTAAGTCATAAGCCTCTTGAAAAAATATTGAAATACTTGGAAATAAAGATACTAACCACCATAACCTCTACAAAAGATTTTTTTTTTTTCAGATGAACTAAAAGGGCTATTTTGAGTTGAGAAGCAATTATGTTCATCTCCATAAAATACCAGAACATGCAGATTCCCAAATGCCAGTAGGACACCTGTATTACCACCGATTACAGTGAGTGTGCTTTAGTGGTTGAGGTACGTTTCTCTGCCCTGTCTCTTTTTGGAGCGTAGACCTGCTTCATACTGCTGGGAACAGTGTTGATCTGGGATGCTGTGAAGCTGCATCTGGTACAATCCCATTAGCTAGTGTGGATCACCGGAATGTGCATTCAGTATGGACAGCAAATGTGGGGCAATGTGCATTTTTTCCCCAGTCTTTATTACACCCAGTCACAAACCAGTGTAAAATACTTGTACATCTGGGTCAGTGAAATGTTAGGGCAGCTAACCAAAAAACAATAAAGAAAAGATTCTAGGAGAGCAGTTATGTTGCATTCTAACAACTAGGCCTAGATATCAGATTATAGCAGGTTAAAATTTTAACTGAACACTTTTTGAACACTTCTCTTATATATCTTTTCCTCAACTGAAGTCATAATCTTTTCAATTTTATCATAATTCTTTGACTGTCAACTCTCAAATCCCTACAGTTTCTATTGTTTGAGGTTAACAATATTATAACATATTACCACAGTAACCACAATTGCATTTTCAGTTTCAATAAGTATCAACGTTATTTTATTTTAACCTTACCTTGACAACTTTGTACCTTTCAAGAAGACGACAGAGCATCCTTGCTTCTAGCTTCCCCACATTCATAGCCATCCGAATTTCAGCCTGAGAAATACCTTTTGTTCCTCTACTTTCAACTGTTTCAGAAAAAAAAAATCAGAAAATATCTCAGGAAAACAATCTGAATGAATTGTATACACATATATCTGTACATATAGGCTCATATTTGTTCTAAGTAACTGTTACGAAGTCAAACTTGTCTCAAAAGCAATGTGATTTTTGAACATATGCCGGAAAGTAAACCTTAACATTCACCACTAACAATTAAAGAAATTTTCAAAGACATACATAAGATAGTCAAATGCTGTCATAAAACAGGATTTTATA
The DNA here is from genome assembly GCF_011077185.1 of Oxyura jamaicensis. NCBI lineage: Eukaryota > Metazoa > Chordata > Aves > Anseriformes > Anatidae > Oxyura > Oxyura jamaicensis. The sequence goes on along the minus strand of NC_048906.1, from coordinate 10,821,635 downwards.
GAAAGCAGCAGCCCAGCAGAATTAGGTTCAAAAATGATAGTTTTATACTAAAAGGAAGCGAATCCTGCACCTGATGGCTTTCTACAGTCAGATATTCATTCTCCATTATGAAAGGTAAAAGAGTAGGAGAAGGAGAAAGAACACTGTTTTCTTCATCACCTTTTCTTATCCCACAGTGTTTCCCATGGTGTTTTATTCTGGTGGTACTGAATAGTTGATAAGCTTACAGGGATGGCAGCAATGGATAGGAACCCAGTCATAAGACAGCAATGATGCTGTTACAAAGGAGGAAAAAAGGCCACTAGTCTTCCCTGAAACATGATTATGGAAAAATAGATTCTGTTGTTTAAATTATGAAAAAAGCCAAAATGAAAAGCATATCAGTTTAAATTTAAAAACAATAAAAACAAACAAACAACAACAAAAACACGTGAACTGCATTTAACTCTCCTTAAAGGCAAAATGGCTTGCAAAGTATTTAAAATGTATTAGCTCCTTCCAGCACATATAGAAGCAAGACAAGAAAAGATGAACTAGTAGGGAAAACACATTAAGCTAGATGTTTTTAACATGTTCATGTTTTCTTAATTTCAATAACTTATTGATATCTTGAGTCAAGGGAATCTTTTTAAATATTCAGCACTATGTTCTTGTCAGAGATGAAGCCTGACATGCAAGACTCAGAGTTGTTTTGCATAAGACAGTCTCAAGCCAAAACAGTGACAAGGAAGTCCCAGCTCTGATCAACCCCAGCGTGCTTTACCTTAAAGACTCTGACTATCCAAATGGTTGACACAAAAGGTAGGAGAACAGTATTTTCTTATACATAGAAAACTGAGATAGAGATTAAATGACTGCCCAACCACCTACAGGAAGCTTACAGCTCCAGTCTAATCTGAACAAAAAGCTCATCTTTTCCATGGAAAATTAACACTTGGATGCGTAGAATGCAATCGGAACTTAGAAAAAATAAAAAAAAAATAATCCCACAATACTTCTCTCTCATACATATAAAGAATAAGAGGGCAATCTGAAAAATCTTCAGTATATTATATTCATGATACTTTAATACCCTTCACACATAACACTTAGCTTACTACGATGTTAAGAATCCTTATGCACTCCAGAATTAAGCAAGTCAAGGAAAGATTTTGTTAATCTTTGTAACAGATAAACCATCCTGCACACGTAGGTATCTCACTACATCACCTACTTATCTCATAAGCCTGGGTGAGCATATCCCTTTCACAAACAATATCCACAGGCTGGACAACTTTTGTGATGATCTCTTCTTCATCATCATCGTGATAATCTTCCATTTTCTTCCGAAATTCTTTTAGTAATTTAAGGCAACGGACCATGACATCAGTACCTGTGAACATGAATGTTGTAACAACTCTAAACAAAATGCAAGTTGCACGTGTGTGAGTACATGTTTAAAATATGTTGTTTCCCCAGGCAGCACAGTAAAAATAGCTCAATGGGGAAGAAAAGACTTAAGACAATTGTTTATTTCTAGGAAAGGTTTTCAATAGCTCTTCCCTATATATATATATATATATGAATCTGTCAAAATAATGACTAGCAGAATTTTTGAGATGTTCCAAACGTTCATGGCTATGTCAACATTAGGTCTGCTCAATGCAGTGACTTAAGAGTGGAATGGAAAACACTGCAATAATAGTAAAAATTCCAATAGTACAAATAAACCTGTGAAATGTGTTTCGTGATATGCTGATCCACAGAATTACAACTTCAGAAGACAAATCTGACTGTGAGATTACTCACTGGGTATATGAAGTCACCTTACTTTTCCTTCCCTACAGACTCAAAGCATTTTTTTTTACTTTCTACAAATGCAAATTACATAATGATTAACATTCATGCATACAAATACAGAAGGAAGCATACAACAAGTACCTAGCATCCTAGAAAATGATTGCATAGGACAGTCCTCCCTCACCCAGTAGTCTCTTAGAGCCTAACTAAAATGTACAGTTCCTTTCTACAGTTCCAACACGACTATGAGAAGAACATGTTCTTCTCCATCCATGTCTGCAGATCCCACATGATGTCAGTTATGTTAAGGAGGCTCTACGTGCAACCATTTGTGAGAAACTAAGCTTCTAACCTACTCCCTGCACCTAGGGAATGGGTAAGTTTGTAAACACACAGGGTGTATTGTAACAACATGCAATGAAAATCCAGATACAAAACCTAAGGTTGTTGTATATGAGGACAGAACACACTGCTAGCCAGAAGACACTTTTACACAATTCAGTGCCACATCTTAACATGCTACTGTGTACTGGCTGTGCTGTAGTAACCCTCTACCTGCTCTACCTTTCTGGGATCTCACAGAAGAGCAGGGACAAATGACTTCAGGACAGCTTTAACAGCCCTGCTCTTTGATATAAGGATGATTCACCATTACCAAAGCCATTCAGCTGCTGCTGAACCATTTAAGAGACCAGTGTTTAAGATAAACTAGAAATGGGTTACTGTACAATGCCAGCTTATCAAGTGCAGCAATTCAGTAGCTACTGCAGAAGTAGCTAATTAACCCTGCAGCAGAGTGGGAACATCTACAGCCAGCACTACTACTCTGGCAGAGCCCTGCTGTCATAAATGCCAGGTGAAAGCTTTAGCTGAAATCATTAAGGTTTCAGTTAATGAATTTTATCTTATGTTTATATAGGATGACTTACTGAAGCCTAGCTGTCATGAAGTTAATCCACTGTAACTTAATCATGTGACTGAGCTCCAGGCCAGATGATCCCATTATATTTCTTCATCTGAATTCTTTCCCTGTCAGACTCTGCTTAGGATAGAAATAAAGTTCTGACATTTTGGTAGAGCTGTAGGCACTGTTATCTCATCCTCTGTGTTTTTACAGCCCATTAATTTTCACTTGAAGCCGTATTTGAAAACAAACAAAATCAAAATCTTTATAACTTTAGCTCTTGCTGCCCAGTAACGTGCTTCCCATAGCAGATACTGTGGCTTCATCCTGAACATGTCCCACATATTTCTATCTGCTTTCCTGTGTAACTCCACAGATTAAAGTATCTTGAACTCTTATGAAAATCAGCTATTATTAAATCATCCTAGTTTAATACCTAGTGTCTTTAAGGCATTTTTGTGGACTTTCAGCTTTTATGCCCATAAAATGAAATTATCATTCAAGTTAAAGATTCACCAGGGGGCATTTTTCATACCAAAATGTTCAATAGTAAATGCAGCTGCTGCTGTCTCAATCTGTGACAACAGATAAATCACCTACTGCCTTGTGTGCTGCCACCACGTTTATAAATGGTATGTATTCTCTTTTCTTCTAAGCAAATACTTTGGAAGTTAGGTATTTTATTACCAATACTAAACTCTATTTTCCAATACTATCTAGTCTCTTGACTTTTATTTGCAAATATCTTGAGCTTACTAGGACATCTCTGACACAATTCATTATGAAAAAAGCACAAAAAACAAACATGGTGCAATACTACCCAAAGACAGCATAAGAGGCAATCAATTTTTTTGAGCATAACAATGCTAAACCATTTGACTAGCTCAAACCAGAAATCCAATAACTACATACAACATAAACTTTTATAAAAGTTTGACGGGAGTTTTTCCACATACATTTTCTTATAGACACCCATTTTGGAGCATCTTTGAGGATCTTCAATGTAATCTTGAAACTACACTTAAGTGAATTCTGGTGTATAAAACTCCCTGATATTCTTACAGGATGTAGGTGACCTGCATATTCCACGACAAATGATCTTCTCAGACCAAAGCTGCTCTAATAGAACTCCTTCAACCTCTTCCTTATTTATTCAGTGCAATGTGGGAGATTTCTCTTTAACCCTTGCTAAATTCTGTATCTACTTTTGGCCACTGCTCTACTACTTTGCCCATAATTCAGTTTCCCTACAAAGATATTTCCTTCCTCCAGACTTTAAAGATTTGCAGGAATTTATTATCAAGAGCCTTAACCCCCCTCTATGTGACTGGCACTCACATTTGTTCTCTCAAAGTTCTCACATCTTTATTGATTCTTTCACTTCTTCCTTTAAGACCACTCCCTAGTCAGAAGGACTATTTCATTTGTGATGTTTAGATCATGTTAAAACGTTCTCCCCCCCCCGAGCAGGTTGCTGCATCTCTTAAAAAAAAACAATAAACCACAACGCTGTTCATCTTTTAGAATTATTTTCTTATCTACCCCAGCAAATTTGATTCTTAGGATTTTCTGTGACTAAAGATTTGATTTTGACTTCCTTCAACAATTGCATTAATTCTAATGGTGATACTAGTCTTCCTCATGCTTTCTGTTATTGCTTCTTGTAATTATTGCCCCACTAAGTTTTATCCGAGAGCAACTGCTCTAGTTTCTTCCCTTTCTTTGTGCAGTCCTACTCTTTTGTCTTTCCGTTCATATTTGGAAGTTATCAACAGTTTTTGCAAACCTATCAACTTTGAATTCAAAGGAGACTATGCATTAAACCCTCCCTCAGTAAAATATGTTTTTTCTGTATTGCAGTTGTAGGCTATCTTCCTTGTTTAAAGAATTCCAAGGTAGTGCTGCAGAAACATACTTTTACAATTTGGTATTGTACTCCCAAGTTACAGGACAATAATATGACACTTTCCAGAGAAACTTCGCATTCTGATGACTTTCAGCAAAAATCATAATTTCCAGCAGAAGTCACAACTGAAATGGCCCGTTTCTGCAGCATGGTACTTAATCATGGCCTCATTTGCTTTATATACCTTTTTATTGATTTGTCATTTAACTGCCAATCTGAAAAGACAGCAGACTGCTCATCATCCCTATACTCTGTATTGGCTTCAACAGTCTTAACAGGAGTCATGATTCACTTGAACTGCTTACATTGAACCTGCCTTTATCCAAGATGTGTAAGGTACCTATTTCTTACAAAGCTGGAACAAATGCTTAACTGAAATATCTGCAGAGTTCTAACTCCATTTACACACTTCTCTGAAAATATATCTTTGCAATTATGTACTTAAACAACTTTTAATTTAAGATTTGAACCTTATAAAAAGATTGGCATCGATGTAATTACACAGAAAGAAAGCAAAAATATTGTTCTATTTACCTTTCTTTGTCTTGTAGGGCCCTCCATTGGGGTGTATCTCTTGTAACGGGATGGATATTACCTTGGCTAGGCCAGCATTCATCATATATTGATAAAGACGTTTGAAAGTTCTCTCACAAAGACCCTAACACAAAGAGAAACGGCAAAAGGCATTGTGAGACAAAACTCTGCCTTTCAGGAAGTCCACAGAATTACCTCTTCATCTTCACAAAGAAACATAAACATCAATGGAAGATCAAGGAGTTCTCTAATTCAATGACCTTTGCTATCACAAGTCTCTATCCTCTAGGTGATTAGCAAAGACATTCATACTGCCTGTTTTAAAACACAGTATTTTGGGGTAGGATATCAGGGAAGGATCTTAAAAGCCCATTAGTGAAGACACAGGCAGAGCTTCAGGGGCTTTTGCAGTATGTTCCATCCCTCCAGCTCTATCCTCCAAAAACACAGCAGCAACCACCTACAAGTATTACACAACAGTATCTATTGACTGTATGTGGAAAAAAGAGTCTGGTGCTGTGACAAAATTTTTCTAAAGCTGTGGATGGAATAGAACTCCTTGCTTAAAGCAAAAAGTGACAGTAACTTGATCTAGAGCAATATGATAATGAGATTTTCTTCCCTTTTTTCTAATTCAATAAACTATCAGGTTTTTAAGATCCTTCTTTTGATATCCTACCCCAAAATATGGTGCTACTTTAAAAAGAGAAGTATGAAGAAGTGCCTTTGATACTAATCAATTATATTCTATGTAAGGCAGAATTTGAAAAAGAATAATGAATCTCACCAATTCTTCCCTCAAGTTTCCTAATGTTTCCATATGGTTTGAACGAGCACTTAGCATGCTTGAGAGCTTCTCCATCAGGATATCATATTTACTCCTCCTAATTGAGGAAAGAGAATATTTGACATTTCAGCATGCATATAACTTTGTAAGCACGAGTTGTACCTTTCCAAAATGTTAATTATTAGAGAAGGTACACTGAAGTGTTCTTAGATTGTTTTAGAACTTAGAGCTTTCTTTTCCTTCTGTGAATATCAGGTGAGAGAATTTGTCACTAAGAGACCCCAAGTGGGGGAACATAAGTAACTCCAAGCTGTTGCTTCATTGGAAATTCACAAGCATGAGTTCTGACTGTAAACAAAAAGGGAAACCAAAAATATATTAAAAATGTGTTTTAAGTGAGAACACTCAAAATTAACAGAATGATGTGAGCTACAATGAGAAGAGAGAGGCTCATAGCAGGCAGGTGACAGGCACTAGAATACCCTATTGTTCGCACTTCCAAGAACAGTCCAGCATCTGGAAGAGGAGTTAATAAATACACTGTGATTTTCTTTAAAGAAATTGAGACTACAAACTTTCAACATTGTAAAAGGCCACAGCCTAACCAGGGAATCTTTTAAACACCCCAGCGGCACATACCTATCAACATGAAAGCGAGTCAGAAGTAGAAGAATGGAGTGTTGCTGTGCTCCACTTGGTAGTCTGATCACATGAGACTGCATTGTTATGAGACCATTTCTGTCCAATACTCTTCGGTGATAATGAATTTTTCCAGCATCCACTCTGAAGAACAGATAGCAAGATATGTATAAGCATTGGAGCTTCTGCAAATACTAAGTATCCAGTATTCAAACAGCCTTCACCCAAATTACCCACAGTCTTGGTCATACATTATGCTAATTTACAAAGTGACCATCTAAAAATTAAGAAGTACCAAAATTTAGATAACCTGTGAAACTGATTAATTGTACAAAGTATTTTATATCACTCTGAACAAGGCAAAAGCTTTACAGAGAATAAGCAGAAAATTCATGAGAGCAGCTATACAATCTGAGACTGTTTGGGAGTTCAGTTTCAAGTGTTTCAGAACCCTGGAAGAAAATTACAGAACAGTGATATACAGTCTCCTAGGAAAAAGAAATTCTAAGCTATTCCCTTTTTCAAAAAAGAAGATAGAATGTCTTGATAAACAAGTTAGTTAAAACCAAGCTTTTCAGAGTAGGAGCCCAAAAGTAATTTTAGGCATATAACTTAAGGCATCATAACCTAGTTATGTGTAAATGTAGGGAGATTGACTTACATATAATATTTGTGAAATTAAAAATAAAATACAGAACCCAATGCAGCATTTTGCAAAATACCATAGAAAGATGATTTTTATAACTTTCCTCCGAATGATGTGCTAAAACACAAGCTTTAGGGTTAAATGCATGAAAAATAATTTGTTACTGGTATCACATGGAAGCATGATAAGACTTGGCAGTGATGTAATCATGCTTTTGGATACCTAGTGCAAGCAGTAAATGTTCTCTCAATTTTTGATTTTCCTAGAACATTAACTGTCTGTTACTACAGGGAACTTACAGTATGATCTAGGTATTCTATCACTTCTTCATTGAAACAGAGAACTCTGGTCACTGACTGATGATTTTAGCATTTTTCCTTAATAAACTCCCTCCTATTTACAGCTCTAGTAAATGCTTAATCTTTCCAGTTCTCTACAGTGTATTCAGTCCTCTGAGAACTGAAATACTTTAAAGCCTGTGCACTGACCCAGCAGACAACCTCTGGTTCCATGAGAAAATAGCAGGAAGTATAATGAGCTCTAGGAAGAGACCAGTGCTCCCTGTAATATAGGCTCCAAGAGACAAATGCTCCTGTTAGCAAGGATGAGACACTACCAATAAAGACAGGAGTTTAATTGACACATAGGAATGCAGAAACATGTAAGTAGTCAGTACAAACTTATTCACCTCAATTTAATTTACATATCAAAATATAAACTTACTTAAAAGCTCCGCTGTGAAGATCCCTCTGAAGCTCTCCTTGCCACCTAGCACGACCTAAACGCTCCAAAATGCAGTAGGAGAAGTCAGGGAGCTTTAAGTCAGGATCCCCCTCCCAGCCTATCAAAGCTCTGTAACGCTGGTCTTGGGAGGCAACAATGACAAGTTTCTCTCCCCATCTAACAAAAAGGAAAAGAGCAAAAGTTCATTAGAGCCATAAAAAGAGTGCTGAATCACTTTTCCCCCACAAACATCATATTTCCATAGATTTGCACAAACGCAGTTCCAGGAGTATAGTTTTAAAATTAAGTTTAAAACCTTTTAATGCCAGGTAGCAGGATTTCACTCACTTTTCAACAGCTTCTGTGTAAGTATAACTCGGCTGCAGATCCTTGCTCCTTACTTGATCGGTGATATCCACTCTCTCCTTAAAATACCGGCAGGAACCCTGTATGCCATCTTTATTATCCAAAACCATGTGGACAGGGTAAATGTCATCCAGCGGCACCGGATCCCTTTTGGTTTCCAGTATTCCCGTCTCCAGGTCTATTTCTTCATACCTGCCACAAAAGCAGCCGGCCTTTACCCAAGCCAGGGGGAACCGAGGGCTCCTGCGGGAGCTCTGGGAGACGGTGCCCGGAGGGAAGGGGACAGCGGGGGGGAGGACAGCGGGGCTGGAGGGGGGGACAGCGGGACTGGGGGGGGGGGGGGGGGCGGGGGGCGGGGACAGCGCCCCGCTCGGGGTCTCCTCACCGGTCGTGCAGGCGGAGCGGCGGCCGCGCCCGCGGCAGGAGGTAGAAGCTGAGGCCGGGCTGGGCGCTGAGCGCGGCCCACAGGAGCTGCTGCGTGGCGGGCTCCAGCGGCAGCGGGAAGGGCGGCGAGCGGGTCCCCAGGCGGTGCCACAGCGCGCTCAGCGTGACGCCGTCGAGACCCTCCAGGGCCACCTCGTCCAGCAGCGCCCACAGCGCCTCCATGCTCGGAGCCGCCGCTTCCGGCACCCGGCGGCGCGGCAGAAATGACGCCGCCACCCTGCGCCGGTAACCGGGGAAACGGAGAAACAGGGCTGAGGCCTAGCGCGGCACGGCTCGGCCCCGGCTCGCCCAGGCTGGCTCAGGCGCTGGCTCCGTGGGGCTGAGGGAGCGCGGGGCGGCCGCGCCTGGCTCCCTGCTGCGCCGCTCGGCGAGGGGTCGGAAGGAGCCGGTGGTGTTTGAGGGGAGACGGGGGGCGAGCGGAGGGGCCGGGGGGGGCGCGGCGGGTGGCTGCTGTTGGGCACCGCGCTGGCTGGAGGTGACGAGCTTCAGCTTGTCTCTGTGCAGGAGGACGCCCTGCCGCAGCCTGTGGCAGCAATTCGGAGCTGCTCGGTGGGAAAAGTTTGCGTTTCCTGATAGGCAAGCGAGGTAAAACCTTTAATTAAACGTTTTAAATGGGTCCAGGCTCCCAAGTTTTAGCTCTAACAGCTGGCACGAGCGGTGCCTGTTCAGGAAAACTCTCCCATAGCTGGCCTCGGGTGTGTTTTTTTCAGTTTGTGCCTCAGCATGGCCCTGCTTGTCCGTTCCCAGATTAAAAATCCGCTGTAGCCTCGGCCTTCCCCTTTTAGTATTTTGAGGCTCTTCAGTAGATCATGAAGGGCTCTGGAGAAAATAAATAAATAATTCAAGTAATGTTTCCTCTGTTCTTCAGGAAACTTAGGAAACTTGTTTGTTACACTGACTGCATTATGCTCTTTTGAATGAGGAGCTGTTTTTTTCAGTTTACAGTGTTCATGGCTATTGAGGGTGCAAACCCAGTAATAGTCTACAGTAAATCGCTTCTCTTCTTAAGTGTGGCAATTCTACATTCATTTCAGCACTGTATTAAGGATATGGTGACTGACTTCGATGAAAAACATGATGAATATTTAGTATCCCTTCAGCAGAGAAACCGGTAAGAGCCAAAATTGTTATCACTATTGAGTATGTAATATCTGTTGCGTGCTATGTAATATTGCATCTAAAATCAATAGTGGTGAATATTAGTTTAAAAACTTGTTTGTTATGTGAAGCCTGGTTTGCTGTGTCTTAAAGCATTCAAGTAGTTCTCTTCCCTTTGTTTGCGGGTGGTTTAGGACTTGGGCTGCTTGTGAACATTACCCCGAGGGATGAAGAAGTGTTTTTGGAGCAGCTGATGGAGAGGCGATGGCCCATAATGGCCTGAACCTGCCAGTTTCACAGATGAAAACCTGCATAAAGGGGCAAAATTTGGCATTTGATAGAGATATATAAGCAAATTACTGAATTGTTTGTGTAGGCACAAGGCCTGATGTTTGCAATAAGTCCTCAGATTGTTAGGATACTAGCTCCAATTATACAGCCTGCTGGACATAGGGTGGTGTGTGTATTAGATACATGTTCAATCTCTGCTCATGTTAACCCCTCTAGCCTCATCTGCTGTGGCAATGCAGGAAACCTGGTTCTTGCGTATCAGGAAGCTCAGTTTTTACTTTTAGCATTTGTAAACACATGTTGGAATGTGTGACTTCTAATGAGAATGGTGAATGACCAAGAATTCTTAACATGAGTTAGGAATACTCAACCAGAAGGTTATATTTTTGTGGTTAGGATGTTGCGCTAGGCCAAGGGGAAAGAGGGTTATGTCAGCCTTGTTTTTTTCACAGAGAGAAACTGAAAAAAATCAAAACAAAACCAAAAATCAGTTCTATCAGCTGACTTCTTTGAATAAATGTCTTTACAGGCAAGTGTCATCTCTGGCCTTAGAGATGACTGGATTCTCAGTCAGTGACTGAGAATAGTGAAGACTGAGAAAGAAAGTAATAGTTACATCTTACGATGAATGTATGTTTGTTATAACAGAAGAGAATAGGTTCTTGGCCCAGAGTGATGCTCTGCTGACAGTTTCTGTGACTTTATACAAAAGGACAGGAGGAATTCTGCAGAGAACCTAACTCCAGGTCTTGATTCCAGCTCCGCTGACCTTATTGTCCCAAAAAGTTTGGTTCTGTTGCATCTTTGTCTGCTGGAGTGGTGTTAATCAGTATGTTCAGAGCTATGAAATTTCAGTCTCACATGCATTTTACAGATTCTTCTGAACTCCTGTGTTACAAGCCAGTTGCATGGCAACTGTTGATTTATTCTGGCAGAAACCAAAACCAACAACAAAAAAAAATCCACCCTCCATAACAAATTGTAAGGTTTGCACATAGCAGATTTAGAGGACTTAGTAAATTTTCAGCGCTGCTGACATACTCATTGCAGTGTCTACTTATTAATGCAGAATTATTTCACCAAATTGCTAATTCTTAAGATACAGTGTCTTTTTGGTAGCAGAAAGTAGTTTAAAAATTCAAAACTTATCAGTAGCAGTGTCAGTCTATGCATAGTTATGAATATTTGTAACTTGTGTTATTTAAAAACTTGTGTGGATTTCTATCATAATATGCTTTTAGACATTTAACTTGCTATAAGTTCATCTTCTCTACACTTCTTAAAAAAATCAAAGCAAAACAAACAAACACTAGATTTTTTTTTTTTTTTAAAGTTTTAATGAGTTTAAAGTTCTGGTATCTCTAACTACACTATTGACTTGGGGCTTTCCCCCTCAAGTTTTGAAACAAAAAGTGCGTTCTCTGTTTTTCTTGAAAAGAGCTCAACCATTCTAACATCTCTAAAATTCTAAACAAAAATCTCTCAAGTTCTCAAGAAGAAAATTTCAGTAGAAAAAATGCCAAATGGAAAAAAAAAAGTGGAATGATGAACAGCATAGAAAAATCTAAGCAGTGAAACGCTTGGTTGAACTTTGTGTCACAGGGTATCAGTACTCATACAAGCATTAAAGAACAGGAATGGGTGCTGGAAGCTGTATTCTGAAATTGTTACTTGAGCTACACACTTTTTAAATTATTTTTCTGACACTGTGACTTTGTATTTATTGCCAATATGATCATCTGTATATGTACTGTATAGGGATGAGTTATTATCCTTTCTACTTTAGGCTACTGAGGCATTTAAAAAGAAAGGATCCTACCCAAATCAAACTGGAACAGTTAGAGCAAGGATTTTCTCTGTATATGAATGGAGCTAATTCAGAGCTGAGAAATTACCACAGAAAATTCAACTCTCATGGCTACCTCAAAAATGAGACACAGACCGCCAGGACAAATGGTAAGTTACATCAGAGTTTTATGGAGGTTGCAGCATCAAACTATTTTAAATATTTGGTCATCAGAGGTGCAATTCAGTCTGTGCAGTTACCTGTCAGGCTGTGCGAGTGGGGCAGCAGTGTTCAAGCACAGTGGAATGAAATTCCGCGGTGCTCTTTCAATCGAGTACTTATTAAGCCATTTGAATGTTACAAGGGGTCTCTGCAACACCCTATCAATTGCTCAGTTGATCCTTAATTAATTCCAATGTTTAATTTCCCCATCTCTCCACTTGTTAAAGTTATAACTAAAAGTAGAAGATTAGAAATGTATATAAATTGCAGTGTAAAATAATTATATACCTTTGTCTGATACATAACACTGTTCATAAGTTTTAAGACATGATGGACTTCAGTATTGTCTGGTTTCCTGCAGACAAATGGCATTTGATTAGAGAGATTATAATCAAATTATAGACTTAAATTTTGTTTAAGTTATAGTCCTCTTAAAAAGACAGCTAATCTTTACTTAAATATTTGAAGTAAAGAATTTGCCATTTTCTACCCGTGGTTAGCTGGCTTTATTTGAAATGTGAAATTTTATTTCTCGTTTAAGTCAGTCTGTCATAGAGAGCAATGTAGTAGTAGGAATAATTTTGCACGCATGAAGTTATAAAGAGGGAGCTTAGTGGCTTTCTAATCCATTTAGCTTAATGAAAATAAATGATTTCAATAAATCCCAATGTAAAGCAGTTTACCAGCCTTAGTCTGTTATCCTCATACTTGCAACCTGTCTCACAGAGCATATCTTCTTAATCTGTTGCTGTATAGGTAGTATCTACTAAGCTTTTTTTTTTTTTTTTTTTCTCTCTAAAAAATGAAGACAATTATTTAAAAATAATGCTTAGTCATACAGCAAGTCGTACAGCATGGGGGTGGGGAATGAGATAGTTACCTGTCTTCTCCCTTAGTTTCACTGTTTTCTGTAAGAGATCGTGTGTAACCGTGCAAAAAGCTTCATGTTCTTGAATACTGGAAAAGAGGAAATTCTGTGCTTTTGTCATACTGGGGTGGTGTACTTTTAGGGAGCTAAAGGTGTGTAAACCAACATCTTTGACTGTTTGGTCCAAATGCTGTGTAGGGCTGCTTTGGCAGTAGCTGTAACAGAACTTTGCAAGAGAAGTTTTCTCTTCAAGTTCTGATATGCATTTGCTATCTCTAAGCCTAACCAAGGTGTGTGTGTGTTTTGTTTCACTGTGGTTGCTTATTGTCCCTTGATTCTGTTCAGGTAGAATATTTAGCTTGTCTTTGGGATTTAAGGTACTTTTAAGGACTTCAGTGGCAGTCTGTGTTCCCTTCCTCAAATCCACCAACTTCGAGACAGTGGCATTATCTCTGTAGAAGAGAACTCAGTGTTTTGTGGTTTCCTAGCTATTCAATATCCTTATTTTAAGCACATGCAGCTGCAGTGAAAGATACCAACTAAATCACCCTGTCATTTTTCTTCTTCCATTTGATTTTACCACTAGTGTCCAATGTGGGCGTCATTGGTGATCTATATAAAATTCTTGCCTGGAGGTAGTATCTTAGCAATTCTGTAGTCTGTTTCATTTTTAGGCATTTCTTCTCAATGATTGAATATTATTTTACTCACAGAAATGATTTCTGGCTAAGATACAGTGCTGAATTTTCTTCCCTATCCATCTCCAGTGAGAATTATTGCATCGTTTATTACTTTTAGAACATCCATCCATCGGATTAGTCTTTTCTAAAAAATTAAGAATATGTGATGCTTAATAGTACAGAAAGGACTCTGTGCTTCCTGAAAGTGTCATCATAAATCTCTTTGGGCTATTTTCTTTGTGTTTCCTAGGAATAATTAATGATAATAGAGATTGACACACTTCTTATGCTTAGGCTTGATAAATGAATTAAAGTAGATGATGGGCTTATAATATGTACAGTAGGGAAGCTGGTCTCCACATACACTGTCATTTATATGGGTGTGTAATCCAGACAGTTTTACAACCAAGTCTGTACTGTCACTGAATGTTGATGTAGTCAAAGAGATGTCTTAAGGGCAGTACGGGGTCTCCTTGTATTATGACTAATATTTTAATGGTGTCCTACTTAGTCCTTGGCTACTAGAATGGGCACTGTCAGCTTGAGTCTCCAAAGATACTCCTACTAGGGAATGACAACAGTGGACCTATTTTGTGTGCTGAAACAGGTAATAGTTGTTATTCATATCCAATCCATCCCATGGGAAGAATGTTTTTGCCTTTGTTGCAAACATCACTTTAGTGTAGGTGGCTCAGTTGCATCATCTTCTACTTGGGTTTTGAACCACTGTATTTTAGTGGCTTGGATTTGGTCACAGAAATCCATCACAAAATACTCAATTCTGAGAACCAAATACTCAGCACTGGTGACATGAGTCCTACCCTGTCCCCTTTTCTTACTTATGCTTGTACCATACATGATGACCTTCTGCGCAGTTGCTTAGAAAATAAGGATTGCTTAGGAACTGAAAGGTAAAAATGCTTCCAATTTTGTCCAAAGCAGTGACCAAATCAGACTATGCTTCTAGCATTGTAATCTCAGGACAAATCACCCTTGGCGCCTGAAGAGCCCCAAAGCAGTCAGCACCAATGCTGATGACTGTGTGGTATAGTTGGAGTTACGTAGGATTAGCCTAGTTATGTAGGAGTAGCCTAATGGAGTAGCAGGAGCTGTAGTTGGAAGGGATGTTTTGCAAGACAGGATGTCAGGTATCTTATTTCCTCCCTGGAACAATCCATTCCCTTTCCCCTCTGTCCTGTTTCAGGCCTCTGGGAGTGAATAAGATACTTTGTGTAGAGGCAACAGAACAAGCTTTTGTTCATCTTGCTCTGTAGTTTTATGATCACTTGAAATTGACCTAAGCCTGCATTGTTGTACTAAAAATGGTACTGCCTCTTGCTGTTCTCTTCTACGTGCTTGTGGTAGCATTTGTACAATTGTGGACAACCAGAAAGTACAAGTGACTAAATTAAAAGTAATTTTATTTTCTATTCTTTCTAAGTTTAAAATTTGCTGATAAATTTTCTGAACAGCTCACTGCACAGGTGCAATGTAGGGTTCAAAAAAGAAAATGTGGCATTGAGAGTTGAAGTAAAACCTGCTTTGAATGAAAGGTTGGACTAGGTGACCTCTAGAGGTCCCTTCCAATGTAAATCTTCTCGTGATTCTATGACCTTAGTAGGAATACTGCTTCTTTTATCGTTTGTGCCAGTTTCTGCTGGCTTAAGATGACCATTCAATTATGGCTTAAAGAAGAAAGGTTTTGCATCAGCTATTTTTCTCCACTGAAAAGAAATGGAAGCTGTAAATCTGTCTTGGACATAGGAAATGAGATGCCTTTATTTAGGATTGTATTGAGAGTGTTGATGATGTCCTTGCTCCATTGAGGATGCTGATGTGACCTGCAAGATGCACATCTTTGTGTCTCGGTCAAAGCAAAATCCATTGCTGTCCTGTGATTTGGGACTATTTCCAGTACAAGGACCTTTTGTTCTGCTTGACCATCCACAGAATTTTCACCAAAGTTTTGACACCAACTCTGCCTCACCTTAGAAATGAAGGAAAATTATTATTTTTCCTTTGTGTCTGACTTGTCCATGAAGAATGCTTCTCTGCACAGTAGGTTAAATGCCCAATACATTGTGTTTAATCTGCCAGTACCTCAGTACGTTGCCTTAGCTTGAGAGTAAATGAATGTACAAAATCCCTTTGTAAACCTAGCATAACATCTGTTCTTCACCAGGGCCCTGTCTATCAAAGTCTGCCTTCAGCTTCACTTTACCGTCTGCTCAGCTAGGAGTTGGAATGGTGTGCACACCTATGCTAGAACAAATTTCTATACTTCGTATCAGTGAATGTGGGGCTGTGCATGCTGTTGTGCTAACATAGCTTTTCTTTAATATGTGTGAGGGTGATTTATCCCCAAAGAGATTCAAAACTCTTGCTACTAGTACATAACTAGCCAGTATTTGAAGTGGAATGCCTTTTCAGTTGTTAATGTTATTCTCATATGAAAGATATTTTCTTCTCCCCTCATCTGGGGGGAAAAAAGAATGTCAAATAAAGTATGTATCCTCAAATATTGTATTTCTGCTTCCCATCTTCTAATTCTTCATAGCAGCCCAGCTAAAAGCGAGTGAGTTGCAAGAACGCAGCACACAGACTGCACCAAGCAAAATACAGCGTAAAGGATGGCTTCAGGTAAGAAGCAGTTTGAAGTAATGCATCTTTGAACTAATTCTTACATCACAAATCTTTTTTGTGGGAAATTGGTTGCAGTTAGTGGAGGGTTGGCAGTTTATATGCTTTGAGATTCTCCTAGAATCAGAAACTTGGCTTAATCTGGATACTGGGTGACAACATGAAATGATACTCTGGCCAGTTCTGTGTCTTTTTGAAGCCTAAAGTGAAAAATTTCATTGGTTTGGATTCAGTGACATCCTTTACAAGACACTTCAGTATCCCTGACATGATTGGCTCACTCTGACCTCAGCAGAACAGCTGTTCCTTGACATCTCTGATGGCATGCCTAGAGAGCTTCTAATGCAAAAGTTGGAGCTCATGGTGGAGATCCATCCTTGCCTGTCACTGCAGTTTGTCACCCTTGAATAGTATTACGGGACACAGAGGTGTAATTTGCATATCTTGAGTCGTAGTTTGTGACAGATTCTCATAAATCAAAAGTGAGGAAAATAGATATAAACAATAATACTCTGCTTATAAGAAAGTTGGGGCCATTATCTTCACAGCTGGTTCACTGAAGAAATCTCAATAGTCTTTCTTTTTTCTTTTTGGCCTAAAGAAGGATCTGACTTAATTCATCCATTCTGAGAAAATAAATGTGAATTGTAAACAACTAATTCAGGTCAACCAAATATTTACCCTATTTAATTAGCAACTGCCTTGGGTGGATGTCCAGTCCATGCTTGAGTGACTGGTGATCAGGAGTCTGTGTCACTGAGGGTCAAGTGTTCGCATCATGCAGGTTTCCTTTTCTTTCAGCAAATATCTTGCATTCAAATTTTAAGGCTGCTTTACTTTCTGTATAACCATCACTGCTTAATTGAATGCACTTCCTCAGTCGTTGCTTCTCTCACTAGATTTCTGCTAGCATACTGGCCTGTGAGACCTTGTTTGCTAAATTTGCCAAATAAGTGGCTAATCATAACCTACATCATTCTAGGCAAGAGCCAAATGAAGATGTTTTGTCCTCTAACTGGGTTGGGAAGTTAGCCAAATATAGAAAGCTGTACTACCAAACACTAGCTACCACTGGGGAGTGGGTTAGAGTTACATCTCAAGCCTTGAATCCAATTGGGTGGGAGGATAGCAGATAGTAACTTAACGAACAAATGGAATTATTTAGCTAAGGAGATGTGCAGCCCCACTGAGTAAGATGCAGGTTGTGCTAGACAGCAGGTTACTTTACCAGTAATTTCCCCAGTGGTGAAATCGAGGATTGTGGTCCTTTAAGCTCTTCATCCTTCTGTTAGATCCTGGACTCAACCATCTCATGATCACTGAAGCCGAGGCTGTTGCTATTCTCACATCTCTGACCAGTTTTTACTTGATTAAGAGTATAATTTCCAGCAGAAGAATTTGCATGTTGGCTTCTCAGTCTCGTGCTGATAAGTTGTCATTGATGCATTCTGGAATCTCCTAGACGGCTTGAGCCCCACTGTGTTGTCCTTCCAACAGATACCAGGTTGGTTAAAGTTCCCCATGAGGATCAAGGCCTTGAGACTTGAGAAAGAAATCTTCCAATTTTTTATTTTATTTATTTTTTTTTTTTTAGAAAGGCATCATCTACTTCTTCCTCATCAGAATGTCTATAACAGATAATACCCTCTGGAACAGCACCCATACTGATTCCACTTCAGCTGTTCTGTTGATTGCTATGTCTCTACTCTTAACATTTTTTTTCACCTGGTGTGGTGAGAAAGTGAACCCCAATGGGCACTTGGGTTTGGTTCCAATTAAATGATATGTGCTGGGCATGATCATGATGTGTACTCCAGGGACTGCAGCAGGTATGGAGTTTGACTGGGGCACTGTCCATGTCAAACAATAATGCAAGGGCCCAAAGGTGAACTGAGAGAGGACAGAAACCTTCCATGGAACAGAGGGGAAAAGGATTGCTTGATCTAAATACTGTTATGTAAAAGATGATTATATTATTTTTGTACTGCTGATGGCACTAAAAATGTCTCATTTCTTTGCATGCTTCTTTTAACAGAAAACTGTGGAGATTAAAACAGAAAGGGGGACTAAACTCTGCATTAACCCTCCTCTGGAATACTCTGAGGATTTTGAACCTTATGAAAGCTTGAGCATGGAGAGAAATAGTGATGATCCTCTCCATTACTCTCAGGTACAATTAGCAGTTGCCTTCTATTGTTCGTGGTGGTGTCAGTTGAAATGCGAGTGGGGCCAAGTATCAGTATTGACTAGAGCATGCAAACTCAGTATATAGTATCGACAGTAGGCACTGTAGGATATAATATTGGATAAGGATTCCGGGATGTGCTACCTATAATGTGGTATCTTAAGTTTGAAAGTCTGAATCCACCTCTGTCCCTTCTGCAGGCTGGTAATGGCTGAAACTAGCTATAGTTTATTTCTGTCCCCAAGACGTTTGTTCTCTGTTACCAGGCTACAACAAACAGCTTGGCAGCCTGCAAATTTTGGGGAATCCATGTTAGGAGAAGCCTAATGTCATCCAGACTTGCTTTATCAAACTGAACTTAGTCTTAACACTATACACTATTTAAAGAGCCTTAAACTAAGCTTATGTTTATGGAATGCTCATTTAGGGAACTAAATTACTTGATTTTGAAACAATAGTAAGAAATGAAATAATGACCTGCTCTTAACCACGTGGCACTTGAGCTCAGCTTAAGGATCTGCTTAGTGTTTAGCTGCAACAAGGATTACGTTGCAGCTATCAGAGCAAGGCAACTGAATCTTCAGATAGTCTACCCTTATAAGCATTGCCTATTCAAATAAGATCATCTCTACTCCCATGTTCTATTCAGGAACATTTAATTAAAAATTTACTTAATAAGTAGTGTGGGTATAATATGTAGACAGTGATTTCTATTTTAAGATTTTTCTTTGATGACACTCCGCACACTTGATGCTCACATCAGTTAAAGCCTGCCCCTCTCTGGACCAGTTCAGATTGGCACTGTGAACTCATGAATAGATCAGTCACTCTGATCATATCACAGCTCAGGTTCTGGGTGGTGGGCACTTAAAACTTAGTTGTTTGACCTTTTGCAGTGTGTGAGGTCCATGCCTGCCTCAGCTGGTGACAACTGCTAATTGACTTTAGATATGGAGTAAGCCCCAGGCCAATCTCTTTGACTATGTGACTAGTAAGGCCATTCATTGGTGGCTTTTACCCACAATCTGATCTAAAAAAGCAATAAACAGCAATAAGCTCTGCATGCTTATGTATGCTCAGTTTTGTCTCTGATTTTGTCTCTGATCTTGATGAAGCTCTAGAGATACAAGTCCATGTGACCATATTGTTATTCATAATGCTCCTTTGGGGAAACATAGTTAACTTATAGATTTGCTAATTTCTCTTACAGTTTGCCTTGTTGTTGAATCCTGTGACTCACAATGTCAAGAGTTTCTTTATCCTTCATTATTAATTTTTATTTCATTGTTTTGTGATTTCTGCTCAGCTTTTTCGTGGATGACTGCGTTCTAAATTGTGAAACAATTTTCATGAGTCAGGATTCTGTGAGTCTGAAGGAATGTTTTTGATGTTTGTCCCTACTCCAGTTTGTGTCTACTGCCTCTGGGCCCGACACAGTGTAAAACCGGAAAAATGTGTACCCTTGCTTTCTCCATTACTTACCTCCTGTTTGTAACTTACTCCTAAAAATTGTTTTTGCACAAAAATTCCTTAGCCTACAGAATTCACTGCAAGGACTCTGATGAGAAAGTACATAGGAGATGTAGGATGATTTTTTTCTTAACATGTCTTCACCAGGGAAATGAAGACATGACATAGGAATATAAATATCTTCAGCTACATCATGGCTCTGAGTTCATGAGAAGATTTTTCTCTCTCCTAGGGGAGGAAGAGGCATCCATGTTGGTTTATTTTAAAATAAATGTTTGAGCTTTCCTGACAACTTGTTTGTCTGAATTGTACCAGAAACTGAAAGACAGCTTGCAACTCAGTGTAGAAGAGAAAAAGATGGAAGAAGACTCTGTTAGTGAGGATTATGACTCTGTTGAAGAAGTGATTTCAGAACCATCTCCTACTGAGGAAACATCTACAAGCTTAGGAGGCCTTCAGTTGCATAGCAGTA
Source organism: Oxyura jamaicensis (assembly GCF_011077185.1). Taxonomy (NCBI): domain Eukaryota; kingdom Metazoa; phylum Chordata; class Aves; order Anseriformes; family Anatidae; genus Oxyura; species Oxyura jamaicensis. The sequence continues at coordinate 10,801,195 of NC_048906.1, read as the reverse complement.
GATCGTTGCAGGAAGAAGCTTCTGAACATCAGGATGCTGGGAGATGCTCTGGCCTTGATTCTGGTGCCCTTACTGTGTTGGAGTACAAGCAGGATCAAAGTAGTAAGTCTCTGTGTGTTATACTACTACAGTATCGTAGTAATATTGTAATAATCCTTCGAGAGCATTGCTTTTAAGGGAATCACTACAGGTTTGTGCTGTAATTCAAAATACCAATGTCCACAATCAGGTGCTGGAAAGGCGTCATACCAGTGTAATGTCCTTGCTTTCTTTAAGCAAGCATGCACTCCTACTTGCCTCTATTCCTTCCTGGGTAGTGTACAGAACCAGCCAGGTTTGTGTTATGTCTTTGGGTAGACTTTTGATAGAGGCTCTTCTCTTACTGTATGTCCTTATTGAAATTTTTTTTTTTTTAAGTATATTTATAAGTTAATAGATCATAAAGATACAAAGATTATAACCTGTTTCTCATAGTCCCAGGGCCTACATCAAGACTGTGTATAGTTAAAATCAGAGGTACAACATTCTATTTGTATGTATATATGGGTAGACATCCTATAATTTGTCTTTTCTAAGTGATGGGTAAATAAATATGACAGTCATTGCCATAGGGTATTTAGAAGGTAAAATATATTGATGGCTTCAGTAGCAGTTTTAACAAATTAATGGGTAGCAAATTCATTGTACTTTATGAGCGAGCTGCAAGCTTCACCATGGTGAAGCTTCACCATGGTGAAGCTATATTGCTCCCTGTTCTATGTTCCTTGCTGATGTCAGAGACAAGATCTTAACATAGCTGGTTATTTGTTCTGAGCTGGTAGGGATGCTCTTATGCCCAAAGGAGCTGTACACTGGGATTTGCTGTGCTGTTTGCTGGAGGAAAGACAACTGAGGCTGTAGGCGTACATGGCTTCTCAGTGTTGACAGCTACTTCCACTTGCAGCTGTAGCTTCAGCCTTCTAGACCAGCTTTTCTCTCACAGTTGCACTAATGAGTTTGAAGTCCTCAGGGATGCAGGTTTCAGGACCAACATGGGGAGGAAAAAAAAACAAACAAACATGAAATTAGTTTCTCTATTACGTTATAGTGAAAATAATATGGAGAAAGGCTTAACTGTTTTTGACAAATAAATATTTGCCTCTAAATACAGAAGGCAGAAGAGCATAGTAGACTGTCTCTCTGGTTCCAGGGCTGTAGGTCCAGCTTTTACATAATCATATTAATCAGTGTTAATGACTGCATCACCCAGTCTGAATCTATACAGCATGAGATCTAGCATTACTGTGAATGAATTACAGGTATTTAGGAAAAAATCTGTTTGTTTGTAAGTGTTAGCAGTATATCAAACAAAACGATAACATTGTTGCAGACTGCTACTCCAAGGGCAGCCTATTTCTGTATTATCTGACAAGTTCCTGTCTTGTTTCTCCAAGTGCTATTTGCAGGACTGTGTATGAGTAAGTGTATACCAGGGTAGCTCAGTTCTTCTCAGCTGCCTTTTCCATTGATTCAGAATCATGGTTTTCCACTCAGAAATTTCTCTTTTATTGCATCCTCAGTAGCTCCCTTTGTTTCACTTGATAGGTCTTCATTGTTTATTTTTGTTAGCACAAATGTTTTCCACAGTAGAAAAAATAGCTCTTTAAAAATGCTAGCTAAAACCTGTGCTGACATTTTATCCTTGTTCTTCACCCATTTTATTTGTAATGTCTCTTTGTTTCTGCTATCCAACATCCCTTCCTAAGATTGGCTTTCCTTCTGAAATTCCTTGGGATTGTCTCAGAGAATCCACATCAGATAAAGCTTCAAGATTTTTCTGGAGGTGTTATATCATGGTGGGGATAGGGGTACCAAAACTGCTCATCTCTTCATCTGTCCTGTTTGTAATATGCACTGTGCATATTCGATGCACGTGCATTGTCTTAAGATGATTCTCATGTTCCAGGTAAGTGTAGTATTTCTAAGGCACTGAACTATGATCTGCGGGGCCCCACCCCCAAATACCCCATCTGCTTTTTTTGCTTTTTTTTCTTCTTTTGTTTCTTCTCAATGGGAAGTTGCAGAAGCTGCATGGGTTCTGCTTTTACCTGAAGATCTGTTTCACTGCTGTGATCACCCTGGGCTCCAGCTCTCCTCCAACCAAGCCCATGTGTTGTGCTTTACTGAGCACTAAGGTTGGAGAACATACCAGGTCTCCAGCTTAATTAGCCTTCAAGTGGACTTGATAGAAAGGAATCAAGGCTGTTCTAAATGTGGCAGGTACAGTGGAGTGTAACAATGGTAAACTGGAATACAACAGAAACTTTATGCAAGGAGTAACAAAGGAAGCAATAATTTTTTATTGTGAAAAGAGATGTTTGACTGTTTCTACAGAAGGGATTGGACTGAGCTCTGTAAAATAGCATATGGTGCTAGGATATTAATCACTTTCACTTGTAATGGAAGGACTGAGAGCAACAATGATGTTTTCAGGCAACAGGTCTAAAGCAAATATAATTGAATTGTAGTCCCCAGTGCCAAATGATGTGACAGCCAAATTTTAAGTGCATTCAAGAAAGATTTACACAACTTCATGGAAGATGATAGGGACACTGTTGTTTGTTAAAGATGTTTTACACACATCTTCCTGTCCAAGAAGTCCTTAAAGGATTGGTCAGTGTTTGTATGGGAGAGTGTTACTCTGGTACTGTGTGCTCAGTGTGTCCTCGTCTGGCTGCTGTCAGGCACGTTCTTGTGCTGCTCTTTTGATGTGACCTCCTTATGTTTTGCTTTCCCGTTACTTTATTGTTGAAGATTCTCATGCAGACTTACCCATTCACTGACAGAGTGGCTCTGCTGGCTCTGGCATGTGTGGGGAGATGTAAACAGAAATTTGTCATTCTTTGATTTCTTCCATTTTTCCTGGGCTCTATGTTTATTTATTTTTCTTTTTTTTTCTTCTTCAGAAATAACCGAGACGTAGCCCTGATTAACCCATGTGCATCATCAGGTCTAGACACCTTAACAACGGTTGTCTCAGACTGAGATTTCTCAAGAGATTTTTAAAAGTGTATTTTGGAACTGTTTTTGCAGTAATCAAAGCAGCCAAATTTTCCCAGTCTCAGCTTCCTCCAATACGCATTTTTGGGTGCTGGATGCCAGTTATCTTATGTTATCATAGCATGTGCTATTGAAGCTTGATCTGTCAATTTGCCAGGTGGTTTTTCTTTCTCAATTAGCTGCTGCCCCTCCCTCCCCCCCCCCCCCAAACCCTGTCAGGTCTTCTTTGGAGACCTCAGTGTCCAAGCCCAGAACCGGTCACTAGTTCTCATAGATGTTTAACTTGTTAAAAGAAGAAAGTTCAGGCAGAAACCAGACTTAGTTTCCCAACCTGTTTTGGGTACGTTGGGTACGTTCATTGTTCCATTGTTCTTTTTTTTTTTTCTTCATCCTTGGTTAATTGGTCAACTAGAGAGGAAAAATCTTTGCATGAATTGAGTAAAGGAGTGTTCTTGTGTTCTTCCTGTGTTCTTCTTAATATCGTGGAAATGAGTGGAGTGTGGGGAAAGGCAGTAGCAGAAGACGAGAGGAACAAGGGGTGCAGTGGCATCGCGAACAAGATACGTGATTTTTTTTTTTTTTTTTCTAGTGAGAAGTTTCAAAGCTGTGATGCAAGCAAAGGAATCATTAATAATTCTCAAATGAAAGAGTAGATAACTGCTCTGATGAAATGCACCAGGCAACCAACCCTCTCCCACTTTGGAACGTCTTAATTATTATTTTTTTTTTGGTATAACTATATTAATAAATGACTTGGTTTTTGTGTGTGTGCTGCTTTTTTTTTTTTTTTTTTTTTTGACAGTAATGCTGAAAAATACCTGCTGCAGCCAGGATATATTGGTCTAATGTACTTTACAGTGAAATATTTTGTTTCACTAGGTCAGTGCAAGCTACGCATATGTATTAATACGTCAATAGAATCGCATCAGTAAAAGGAAGGAAGGATAGGGGTTATCACTTTACCTATGCCAGCATAATTAAAGTGGCAAAACTTTAGTATTTAAGGTCCAATAAATTTTTCCTGGCTGACTTCCTAAATATCTCTGAAGTTATTTTTTTTTTTTTCTGTTTCCTTATTATCTTGCAGAATTGAAGCCAGTACGAGTTCTCTCAGCAAAAAGAAAAGATAATGCTGAAGTGTACATTCCTGTCAGACCAGTTGTGGTAAAAAATAAAATCAGTCGGCCACTCTCTGCTGAGTCCTTGCAGCTGGAAAGACATGAAAGGATTTGCTATAGTAAGAAATAAGAATATATAATTATATAAGAATATATAATGCAAATAAGGAGAGTTGTCATGCTTTTTTTCCTTGTCGGTTTGGATGTAATTTCAGCGCACATCTGTCATAATGAGATTTTTCTTAGCTGTTGCCTTTTTGTGTTTAGTACCTCAAGAGTTTCAACTTTTGTAAAACTGTGAGAAACTCTAGTTTGTACACTTTCGTCTTCTGCTGTATCTTTATTACCTCCCTTCTCTTTTTGCTTCCACACTGTAAGACTTTGTTTTCCTTTTGTTCCTTGTGCTTGCTCTCTGTGTCTCACTTTCCTGATGGAGATCTGTTCCTTATGGTATTAACAGAAGTGTGTCCTAAAATTCAGGAATTTACTCCTTGTTGAAAGATTTTAACACAATGCATTTACAGCAGGAAAGGGACATGCTTTTCCCACAGTAGAGAAAAAACAGCTTTCTTGCTGCTTTGGGTAGACAAATGATAGATGGGTGCAAGGACAGCACTTAAGTACAATAACAATAAACAGTGCTAATATCATCTTAACAAATATTGCAGGAGTAGTGGAATGGAATAAAAATGTAGTAATGCACATGTCTAGAACTGTACTGTGCTGTGATACTGGTGTCCTGTCCCATTCTTTGTGCCCACCTATGTAACTGCATGTGGAAGGAGAGAGTCACTGCTTCTGTAAGGGTGACTGGTTAGGGACCTTTACAATAGCAGCTTTTCTCTCTTTTTCCTCATTTTCCTTTTAGTAAGCGGATGAGGGATCCATAAACAAGAACATACAGAGACACAAACCAGACTGGCAAATAAGGGAGGCAGCAAGAACCAAACCTAGTCAGTCACACTAACTGATGAGGGCATGTGGAATGCAGGAATGTTTAATTCAGTAGGATGATATGATTGAGGATCTTGTCAAATGGGATCCTAAGGAAAAGGGAAAAGTCATAAACAAAATATACAGAGATACAAACCTGACAGACAGACATAACAGATTCTAAACAAGAAACAAGCCTCATCAGTCACACTAGTTGATGGACTGCAGGCAGAATAAAAATAATAAAAAGGACTTGGTTCTACCCTTGGATTTGCAGACATGACTAATATTTGTTGAAAGTGAGAGTGAAGATGGTGTAGGGTATTAATGTATCCAAAACTCATTTATTCTTTTTTCCTTTTAAAAAGGCAAGTGAAAATAACAAACTTTATTTTCCTCTCTTTTAAATCCATTTCCAGGCTGTGATGTTTCTATTTTTCTGCCATGTGTTTGAGAAGATGGGTGTGTGTTTGGGCATTTCTGACTACTTAGTTGATAAGGTCATACTTGGTTTTGTGTCCTGGTTTTGGCTAGGATAGAGTTAATTTTCCTCCTAGTAGCTGGAATGGTGCTGTGTTTGGGATTTAGGATGAGAATAATGTTGATACCACACTGATGTTTTAATTATTGCAAAATAGTGTTTACACTAAGCCAAGGACTTTTCAGCTTCTCACTCCGTCCTGCCAGCGGGCAGACTGGGGGTTTAGCAGGAGCTGGGAGGGGACAGACCCAGGACAGCTGACCCCAACTGGCCAAAGGGGTATTCCATGCCATATGGTGTCATGCTGAACAATTAATATGGGGGGGCTGGCTGGGGTGGGGGAAAACTGCTGTTTGGGGATAGGCTGGGCATCGGTCAGCAGGTGGTGAGCAATTGCATTGTGCATCACTTGTACACGTTAGTAGTAGTAGTACTGTTACCATTATTATTTTCCTTTCTTTTCTGTCCTAATAAACTGTCTATCTCAACCCACAAGCTTTCACTTTTTTTTTGATTCTCTTTCCCCATCCTGGGTGGGAGGGAGGGTGAGTGAATGGCTATGTGGTACTTAGCTGCTGGCCAGGTTAAACCACAGTATCTTGCAAGTGGCGACTTTTGATTCCCTTGTTTTTTCTTAGAAGAGTCTTTGGATTCCTCCAAAACAGCTGAATTACCCAGGCTACACTGAAAAATTCTGTTGTGCTGAAATTTTATACATTTCTTCTTCATTTAGCTGTTACAAGGCATTTCCATTAAATATCTGAAGAAAAAAAAAAAGTGCAAAAGCATTTTAAAGCATAAAAGTGCCATTTTCTTCCCTCTTTTCAGTTTTACAGTTTCAGCTGTTGTCTAGAGTAGATGTGGAGTCCTAACATAGGACATCAAAGTGGAGCAATTCAGCCTTGTTTAGGATGTTTACAGACTATTAACATAGCTCTGTTTCAGTAACTGAATTGGATGTTGCAAATGTATGCTGTTGTAATGTTCAATACCTGTATGGCTGGACAAATGGGCATTCCCTCCTTCTTTTGGCAGGACCATTAAGTCGACCAGAAAGACCACTTTCATCAGCTCGGAAGAATGTGTGTGAGAAGGATTCTGATCTCTCTGTTTCAGCTGTGGTTAAAGCTATGCAAATTGAAAATGAAGTGTTGCAGAGAGATTTGCAAAGACAGTCTGTTTCCACAAATCCTCAAAAGGTATGGCAAAATACAGAAACTTGATGTTTGATCAAGTACCAAAAAAGACATTCTTTCCTTAAACATGAATTATAACCTTAGAATTTGTACGTAATTATAAGATTGTGTAAGAATGAACAGTGATGTCTCTCAACTCTAATTGGATCTGTATTGTTCTTCCATAGGGGGATCTTTGTTTTGTTTTGTTTTGTTTTTATTTTAAATCTCCTTCCTTGGGATACCATCCCATAATGCACTCTTAATTTCATGGTTCACCGAACAACTAATACACCAGTCACATGATATGTCTATACAGTCCAATACACAGCTACAGGCCCATTTGAGCAATTCTCTTTCTGGAAGTTTCTTAAGCAACATAATAGGTTACTTCCACACCAATAAATCCTACCTTCCTACTGAACTCATTTGGACACAGTTTCCTATTAATACATACACAGATTGTGAGGTGTGCAATTTGTGTGTATCTCTTATCAAAGGCAATTAAAAACTTATTAAATAAACCAGGAAATAAGCAAAAATCTATTCCTTTCAGATTCAGATCCGACTATTATTCCTTGTTAAGACAAAGAATCAGGAAGCTTGTCCTAATTGTTCTAGCTGATCATTAGGCATAATAATAATTCGGTTCTCTTAACAAAGTAGATAAAGAAATTTGGGCATAAAATGAAATTTACAAAACTGTCTGTTTTGGCCAGTGTTCATGCATTTAAAGTCTGCTTCCAGTTTGGTGTTTGGGACCCTCCTTTATACAGGAAGGAAAAGAGACGTGCCTATTGGCTTTTGGATTTACTCATTTGAATTCTGAGAGTTTCCTAGACAGCACCACTTTAACCTAAAATGATGTTCCCTGAATTTATGAGTTAATGCTATGGTGAATCTGTATCCACTGTCATCTCTGAGTCAACAATAAGTTTCTGTGGAGTTTTGGTCAGGAGCCAAGGATAGAATGTTCTCTTATTTTAGGTAAATACTTTAAACATGGTGTTGTTGCAATCTAGGTCAATTCTTCAATCTTAGTTCTCTTGTTTTTGAGATACATTATGTAAGAACATTAATTGGAAAGAAACCACAAAACTACTTACATCTGCCTGCTGGCATTCTGGCTAATTTTACTACTGTTGTTCTTAAAAAATAATGAAGTAACATTTGAAACAGATGTAATGTTACCTTGACATTTGAGAAGGAGTTTCAAAAGCCCACTGTGAGTTCCCAGTGCTGAAGCTGACTTAAATGATCTTCCAGAAGTAGTTTAATTCTACTACACAATTAAGGAATTATAAAAACTTGGCTTTTCATATTTAGATGTACAACAATGCAGAATATTGGAGAAGTAATTCACTTCTAAGCATTTCAAAGCTCCCTTAGTCTTCAAAAATCAGAGATGGAAATGACCTGAGAACAGAAGGACTGCCATTCCTCATCTGACTAGTTGTTCACCGTGCTGTGTATTCTGTCTCTAACAGAAGCTACCAGCAAATGTTTAGGAAAAATAACAAATGGATCAGTGTATACTTAAACAGTGGTGTGCAGGTAGAGAAAGAACCTGTAGCATTGTAAAAACTGATGGGCTTTTTCTCTGTTTTAACTACATGTTTGGAGTTACAGATTAGTTTAGATTAGCTGAGGTCAGAGCAGAGATTAGCTGAGAACAATGTGAATGAAATGTTCATTTTTTTCTTACATAGGAGTTTTCTGTTTCATCTGTTCTCTCTGCAATGGATGAACCTTCAGAAATAGATGAACCTTCAGAAAAAAGCCACACAAGGGCTGCACTCACAGAAGCTGTTGAGAGAATTTGTCCTTTTGGAAGCAGGTATGTATACTTCCTTCAAGGCTAGCTTCCTTTTCTGATGGGATATTTTTCAGTACTGGCACCACCACACCCAATAGTCTCTAGATGCCCAAGATTTTGGGCAAGTATTGACAAAAACATAGAGAAGGTTCTAACCTTGGGCCAATGGCTGTGAATCAGGGAACTGAACTGCCAGCAGTCTGTACTAACCGTGTACTTCTGTTTGTATTTCCTGTGTATTACTTTCTCAGACTGCTTCAGAGAACTGGAGCCCAGTCTTTTAACTAGACTGTGTGTATCTAAGGTGGGATGCTGCAACAGTTGTCATTCAGCATGGGTGTATGTGAGATTGTTCTGTGGGCTGTGTGGGTTCATCCTATCATCTCTTCACCTTCGCACCAATGAAACTATTTATTAAAAATGCAAGAATTATAAGGAAATAACATATAAAAGAATGTGTGTTTCAGACAACAACAGAAACTTCTGAAAGTCCTTCAGGAGACTGAGAGCCATTCTGCTTGTGACAATGACATATTCCTTTCTGATGAAAAATCTGAAGCAGATTCCATTTTAAGAGAAAAGGTCTGTGTATACGTGCACCATAACTGATGCTTCCCAGTACTACAGAAATACAAGTGCATTGAATGATCTGCATTCCACCAATTCTGCCTTACATCAACTAATAAACCTATGGCAAGGTAAGAGTAGAGAATTTATCATCCTCTTAAATCGCAGTCCACTCCAAAGCCTTAGAAAGCAGCTCTGTTCTTCGTCTTATTAGTAGGTACCTCTTTGGATTACTTAATTTCTGTAGTCTGTGAGGTAGAAGGGAACATAAAGGACCTCTTTAGTCCACAATTACTACTACAACTGTTTCTGTGTAGCCCCTTCTCCTATAGAAGTTATAGTTGTTTTCTTCTCTGCTGTAGTAGGGCTTTTTGAAGCCCCAATTGATGTTCTCATCTTACTTAGGGTGCCTTTTCTCCTCTTAAGAGTTGCATTTTAGTGTTGGATACATCCTTGACTCCTCCTTGTGATGATTTTGCAACATAATTTGCATTTCTATGGTGAAAGTGATGAAAATTTCAGATCCCTACGGAGGGTCCCAACTTTTAAATATTTTTAAGAGGCTGTCAGGCTTCATTCCACAGAGCTGTTGCAAGAAATCCATGTAACCAGTTTATTTCGTTTATCTAAACCACTTAATTCACTTCATGGCTTTCATTCCTAATAGTCAATAAAGCTGTTTCTTTGGTTTATTTATTGTAGTAGAAAAGCATTGCTTCTGTAATGATAACATAAAACTACACAGTAATACACCTAAACTATTTACTTTCTTAGTCAAGAGTGTCAAAGCAGCTGGTACTCTGAGAAATTTCTCAGTTTTTCCTGAGAACATACTGATGTTTACCAGATTACATGAGCTCTAACACATTTTGGATGACTTAACCATAGCAGTCTGATGCATCTCTTTCTAAAATAGGTCAGCACATTTAATGGGTGCTATCTTGGGTGAAGGCCTGTTGTAGTGTAGTGGTCTCTGCTCATTCATGCTTTTAATAGATCTTATAATTTGTGTAGTAAAACAGATTACTGCTTGTTAGTCAGTTAATCATCAAGGTGATCGAAAGCAAAGGATAGCAGAGGTTCTTCAACAGCCGTTGCTCTTTTAGAGATCTTATCTATATAAATTCCTTCTCCCACTTGTCTCCTGGTAGTCTGGTTCTATAGGACTGCTTATTGGCAAGAGATATGGAAGTTGTTTAGCTGTCTCTATGCTACATGCTCTCATACTGTGGGAGGCAAAACATCAAATATCACTGAGCTTGTGCTGGCTTGTACAAACCTCCACATTGTTTGGATTTTTTATTTTATTTTTTTAATTTAAGATGGAAACAGTTCTGCTAGTAGAATGTGTCTTAGAAACCTGCGATCTCTGTGATAGTGATATCTGTGTTAACTCTTACCAAATACGTGATTTGACAAAAATATTTAATAAACAATATTTGAAAAACTCAAAAGCTGTAGAATAGAATTCCTGTTGCTCATGCCTCCTGTTTTTGACTCTTACCCTGAAGTTTTACAGTACAGTTTGTAATTGCAGCTCACGTGTTATTCTGTGAGCAGAAAACTGGTTTCTCTTTTCATTAGAATGACAAATGAAGAAGACAAAACAGAGAGCTGTTTTCTCCTTAGGCTTTGGAGTGATGAAATCTAAGAGGGTGATAAGTTCTGTTCTCTTACCCTGCTACAGGTTTATTAGTTGGTGTGGGGCAGAATTAGTAGAGTCCAGAATGATTAAATATCATCCAGATAGCTTTGACTTTAAAGGCCTTTTGTTTCTGAATTGTCTGCATTGTAGTATTAAGTCTTCATGTTGTTGCAGACTTTGTTGTTTTGTCAAATTTTTTGTTTTATTTCATTTGGGTCCAGATGACAAGTGTGGAAGTACGCGATGCCATTTATGTGACTATGGAACTTCTTTCTAACTGGGGAAATCCAGTAAACGTTGGCTTGAGAGAGGTGGAATTCTTTGATTTATGCAATGAAAAGATATTTGTGTCTCCTCATGATGTGGACATTCGAAATGCTGACTACCCAGGGGATTTGTGCTGCTTGGTCAATCAGAACTTAAATGTAAGACAGCTTAGTCCTGAATGTAACAACTTCTTATTTTACTATTTCTGTAATATTTCATCACTATTTTTTTTGTTTGATTGCATGATTTCATTTTGAACCTGACTTGCAGAACAGCTATCTGAAAATTAAAAACATAAAAATTACAGTTTATTATTAACAAATCCAGCTTTCCTGTACAAGATGTTGGTATTCAGTTATAATGGCTTTGAACAGAATTTGATTAATTTGTTTGACTTAGTTAACTTAGCAATTGGAGGGAGGCACCTTTATCTGTGCCTCTTTATATATAAACACTGTGATATTATCATGGGTGAAGGAACACGTTTGGTTTTTAAACTATTGTAATATAATCATAGCATCCATAGAACAAGATCACAAAACTTTAAGGACAAGGAATTTTGCATTTTTTACATGAAGTCTGCTGTTAAACCAAGTACTACTTGTGATCTGAAAGTATAGGAGCTTCACTGCTTTTTCTTCCAGTTATTAAATGTGAATTTCAGTAAACTTAAGACTGAAATGTACTTCTTTTTCTCCTGTCCCCTTGTTATGCTTTTACCTAGGGAAGGACCATGGAAGAATAAGGATGGTTAGGTAGGTGCTTTTGAACAAGAGATTAAGAAAAATGTATGGTGTGGTAAAGAAAACTACTGCATAGTTTTTCTGTTAGATAGTAAGATGAGGTGCTTTTACGTACTGAAGACAATGAACTCTACGTAACTGGAATGAAATACAGTACAAAAAAGACAGGGATCTCCTGGAAAGAGACCAGCGGAGGGCCACGAAGATGATACGGGGCCTGGAGCGTCTTCCCTATGAGGAAAGGCTGAGAGACCTGGGTCTGTTCAGCCTTGAGAAAAGAAGACTGAGAGGGCATCTTATCAATGTCTATAAATACCTTAAGTGTGGAAGACAGAGGGATTTGGCCAACCTCTTTTCAATAGTTTGTGGGGACAGGACAAGGCCACAAAATGAAGCACAGGAAGTTCTGTGCGAAAGAACTTCTTCATGGTGAGGGTGATGGAGCACTGGAATAGGCTGCCCAGGGAGGTTGTGGGGTCTCCTTCTCTGGAGACATTCAAGGCCCGTCTCGATGCCTACCTGGGCAACCTGCTCCAGGGAACCTGCTTTGGAAGGGGGGTTGGACCCAATGATCTCTCAAGGTCCCTTCCAAACCCTATAATTCTGTGATTCTGTGAAATTCTGGTGCTACTGCAGAGATCAGAAAACTTCATAGCTCTTCATACTGTCATGTTTTCAGTTGTTCTTGGGATTCACTGTATGTCTTTTGACATATTGATGATATAAAGTGTTTGAAACTCACCGTGGGACTTCAGAGCTAGGATTCTAATAAAAATGAGTATGATATTAGTGGCTGAATTTACTAAATGATTTAGTCTTTTAAAAGTACAAATTTTAGCTCATTTCATGCTAATGATACTCTTCGACTTGCAGGGTGAATGAAAATAGAAAGAGGGCAAATGTATAATACTTTAAAAGTTAATTGAAACTCGGTATGGAATGTTATTTCTAGACAAATATTTCTACTTGTAACCTCTTTCTTGCTGTCTTCTGGAAATTGTAGTTTGTGTGTCTTAAATGCCTTGTCTCATTTATAGGTCGTGCTCTGTGGTGGTTTACACACGGTGGTAGTAGTAGTAGTTGTGATTCTCAGACTTCCTGGATAGTTATATATTGTGTATTAATGCAATTATTAATCCATTATACAGCATTTTTCATATATTCACATATCCCATTATTCTTAAGCCATGAAATTTTATTTTTATTTGATTACAGTGTAACTTATTCCTTTGGTTTGTTAATTTCCTCAATGCTCAAGCCTTCCTTTCCTCTGCATCAGGCATACCTTCAGTGCCCACACAAAGCAATGTATCAGAGGCCAATCCCTCTGAAAATCTAACAACAAAGGTTCCAGCTTTCACTTTTTTTCTTTGATCCAGTTCAAATATAATGAGTACTCCTGGCATATCAGGTTCACCCTGATAGTTCAAAGAACTTTGGGGATAGATTTTTTCAGTGTTAATGCCAAAGAGAGTAACTCCAGAGCAGAGTACCTAATGTATAATGTTTTAAAGCACGAGCGTCGTCCACAGACTGAGTTTTGGCATGGATTCATTAACATATCTTGAAGTTCTGGTGTCAGCTCTTTGAAATGAGTATGCTCATTCCTAAGCATTTCCACTGTTGAACAATACTATCTCCACAGTTGCTTCTCACTTAAGAGAACATATTGGAGCCAGGCTGATTATTTCTTCTGTTGTTTGGAAGCTTTTATAGAGCTTCTGGATAGAAGCACAAACGGGTCTCTCCAGAGTCCATTTTGGCTCTGAGTCTGCCTGCCTTTTAAAGTACCTTTGGCACTGTCTCAGTATACCCAGAGAACCTCCTGATTTCTAGGCCATCATGTCCTGACTTAAGAGGTCTGAGTTCTGGAGAAGACCTTCATCACGTCTGCTGTTGGAAAATCATTACTGTTTTTTTAATCATGCTTGTTCACAGTATGGCTCAAATACATGTAGCTGATCCTGGAATGGGGATTTCACTGGTTTGAGGGATATTCTTCAATGTTAAGCGACTTTTTTTTTTTTAAATGTAAAAAGGAATAAGCCCTTCTGGTGCTTGTATAGCTGTTATGCCCCAAATGCATTCAAAGTAGTGATGATGTCTCAGAGCTTTTTGAGAGGCCTCTGGGGCAGAGACGACATCTACCGTCAGAACTTTGAATAGGTAGATGACCACTCAGAACTGGTTCTGTTTGTGGTATCTTTCAGCAGGCAGAGGTCTGTCCGTAGCATCATCAGACATATATTTAAATTACTCGATATGAAAGTTTTATTTACCATCTATAGGGAAAACTGAAAGACTCAGTTCTAAGTGAAAGGATGTGGAAAAATACTGACTTTGTGTACCTGCTGTGTGACTGTATGTAAAATACTGTATGTATTTTCCTTGAAAATAGGAAGGAAGGTAACTTAACCTGCTCATCTCAGGTCACTGAAATGTTGTTTACATGTATGTTTACATTTTGCCCTTATTCTTCTCTGTTTTGGGGTAAAATTTGACGTCGTGTATATTAACATTTAAAATGTTGATTTTGAAACTCTTTATGCCTTGCTTCTTTCTTTGCCACACATCCTTTTTTTTTTTTTCAGTTTCTAAACATGTACAGAATTAGGCATACTTTGGTACTTTAAACTGTCTTGATTGTCAGTTGTCTGTAAAATCGATATTGGAGATTTCTATTTTATCGTAGAAAATTTTAAATATAGCTCTAAGGAATATATCTGCAAGTGAAATTAATTATCTTCAAATCATGATTAAAATGAAGGTAGTGAAGTAAATTTGATTCCCCTCTTTAGATGGTAAAACAGGAGCACAAGCACTTTAAGAAATTGTAAAATGATTATGCAGTGTCCATTGTGCTCAGTGATCCTCTCTAGTGCCTGCAAAGCTGATTAATTTGATTAAAATAAACTGGACTTGCTTTGACCCTGCAGTTACAAAGCATGGCAGACTGCCTGTCATTCATGAGCATGCAGATGTCTCACTTGGGATGGCAAGCAGCTGACCTTTATCTAATAGTCAGGTTGTGAGCTGTCTTACAGGCAGAAGAGTCGGATTTACTGTTTGAAAATAAGTTTAAGGTTTTGCTCTTAACATAACAGCTTTTATTAAATGGTTACTTTTCTAATGGATTTTTTTCCTGTGGGGTGGTGAGCTAATTAAATATCCTGCTTTGGAAGAAGGAGTACTGGTGACAGTCTGCTTGTATGTGTTTTTAGACGACAAAGGAATGCTTCCTTTGGATGTGCCCTTTCCATCCTCCCATCCAACTTTACTTTGTTATCCGCAATCCCACCCGGTCACGTGACTTTGGTATATCCAAGATCAAGATTTGGAATTACAACACAACAACTAGTGTAAGTAGTCTTTTCTCAACTCCTCTATGCATGCTCTACTTTTCCTATAGAAAATCAGTTTAATTTTCTTTCCAAAAGTATGAAATAAAAATAGGTGACATTTTCTCTAGTGAAATATGGAGCTAGGAGGAGGCCCCTGTTTACTGCAGTTTTTGCTTCTGTTGTTGATTGTAAGTTGTAGCAATGTAAACACGAACATTTTCATACAGTTAGCATTTTCTATGAATGCTGTTACAAATCTCAAAAGACGTAGCAAAAGGCTTGCACGTTCTTGCAGGTGATCTTCTACTGTGGTGAGAAATAAATATACAAAGGTAAGTGCACCTTCATATTCAGGACTCTGAGTTGCTTTATTACGATATGTAAATAAATGCTGGATTTCTCATGTAGGTATAAACAGGGTGACTGTTGCTCAATTTTTGTTTTGTTACTTTAATTAAAAATATACTAACTGCATATACATAACATAACCAGTAATCTAGTGTAACAAGAGAGACATCTGATGACAGATGGTCTCTTGTTTGTGTGTTTGAATGTCACCATGGAAATTGTTCTTGTTTGTACACTGAAGTGTTGAGGAAAAAAAAATCCCAGGTACCGGATGAAAGAGGATTTGCTGCTCTATTTTATAAATAAGAGGCTTTATCCCTGTGGTCTTTCTCTCATCCATGTTCTTATATAAGCACACGTGGTAACTTATATGTATGGAAGTGCCTGTGGAGTGAACAGCTTAAACAAATTTGTTATCATGTGATTTATACATATTTTCTGAAATCTTAATAGCTTTTTTCTATTAAAATGTAAGCTACAGAATGTTCCATTATAGTTAGGGTGTGAAAGGGATTGTTGTTTTTGGAGGTAATACTATGGTTTGTTACCAAACCTACTGAATATATGGGAAACACACACAAACATATTTGTGTGTTACAATACTTTTTTTTTTTTTTTTTTAATAAACTGCTATGAGGTGAGCTGTAAAATCCATTAGGATTGTAATCCCATGGATTTCAGTTGCAGTCCAGCAATATACATGAGCTCATTATTCTTAATATGAAGGAATAATCAAAGCAGTTCTGCCTAACTATAATTTGTCATGAGGACATTTTGTCTGAGAAGGATCAGAAACAAAAATACACTTAACTAACAATTTTCTTCCTGCTAATATAAATCCAGAGCTGTAGTTGTGTTTTAACTGTTCTAGCCTTCTTTCCCTTAAAAACCACATAAGCAAGAGGTGCTCATGTACTTCTTCAAATAGATTAAAGACTATTCAGACCAGTACTTATGGATTTTTGAAAATATTTGAGTTTTAGGTTTTGATTCTGAAAGTAGGAAAAATCTGTCTGAAGGAA
Source organism: Oxyura jamaicensis (assembly GCF_011077185.1). Taxonomy (NCBI): domain Eukaryota; kingdom Metazoa; phylum Chordata; class Aves; order Anseriformes; family Anatidae; genus Oxyura; species Oxyura jamaicensis. The sequence goes on along the minus strand of NC_048906.1, from coordinate 10,784,700 downwards.
GCTCTAAAAACCAGGTCAGATTATTGTCATATGTTCATTGGTTTAGTGCATTACAAAGAAAGTTTCAGAGAACGCTTCACTTTGCCTTCTTTATTTACTTCAGATGAGGTCCATGAAAAACGTGGTCTTTTTTAGTCTGTGAAAACAGATCAAGAGTAAAGACACCCTTTTTTTTTCAAGTTTGTCAAGCATGTAAATACTTTCTCTGGCCCTGAAATTGAATTGTTACTTGATACTTTTAAAGCCCTTTTCATAAGATCCTATGTAGTGAGTGTGGTATGTCTTCACAAATCTGTAAATGGAATTAATACTTAAATGCATGGATGTTTCAGTTGCTTTCCAACTGGATAATTTTCTCTTTCAAGTGATTACTCGTCCTTGTGTGTATTTCTTATCTGTTTAGATCCGTAACGGATTTCATATCCGTTCTCTTGAGTTGGATATTTTTTTCACCCAAGTCATTGGACTGGGGTGCATTGTCTGTACAGTTGTGGTTTTGCAGTTCCTGGCTAATCTGGAGCTTTGTTCCCACAGAGTTAGGTTTATAGAAATACTTTTTCCTTCTTGTTTTTGACTTATTGCGCCTCCTTTTTCACTTTTCTTTGAGAAGTCAGGCAGAGGCAATGTTGTTTTCTGTGCAGCTATAATTCACAGAAAAGTGTCTCCAGTTTAAAGCTTTGTCCTTCCTGACAAATACCATTGAAATGTCCAGAAATATACTCTCTGTTTCTATATGGGAAAGCACTATGCCAGCAGGTGCTCTGTTAGGGCTGAAGTTGAAAGCCAGGAAAGAATATTGAGGAACCATAAAACTGTTTTCACAAAATGAGGGGGACTCATTTCAATACATTTTGTTCTTAAACTGTTGCAGATTTTAATTTAAAAGATGAATTTGACAAATAATTTCCAAAATACACATGTATATTCCTGTGGTTCCATGCAGGTATATCTGTTCCAAACACAGGACTTTGAATTACAGTTTGAATATTCAAAACTGCAATAAAAGCTAACATATTCTGTAGAAATGTTGGAGTTATCCCAAATTCAACTGCGTATATCCAATACCTGTAGCATTTAAAGGGGAAATTAATTGTCCAGACATACAAACATTTGGAAAATAATGTTACTGGAGCATCCTGATAGTCTTTCTCTTTCCCATCATAATTTCAGGCAAAGCTATGTAGTTAGTTTTTTATGCATATAATTACAGTGCTTTGATCCCCAGTTAGATTAATCTAGTGGTGTCCCCTGTGGTTCAAGGGGAAAAAAAGAAATCATTTTATGACCAAATGCATCATTACAGACATCCAGTGCTTTATGATACTTTAAGAGTAATGCAGGCAGCCATGACGTAATGACTAATTAAACTGGGTTTACAGCTATTCTCTGAAAAGTTAATGAAGGCTCTCTCTCGTTGTCATCTTTTTTTTTTTTTTTTTTTTTTTTTTTAATCAGGAACATGTTTTGCATTCCATATTACAATATCCTGGCTGCAGTTGCCTCTGCACAAATTCTCCTTTGTTGACTGCAAGTTGACTCACAGGATGGTCTGCCCTGTATCTTTGGTTGGTGAAACAAACAATCTGTTTTGTGACAAATAGAGAAATGTGTGCTGACAAAATAGTTGATCAGCCACTGTTGTCCCGAATTCCTGAAACTGTATTATTCTCACCTTCTTTTCAGTATAGGGTCTATTTTTTTTTTTTTTTCTGTCTCCTTTAGCCAGTTAGCTCTCTCAAACTGTGGGGTTCTGTCATGTTTGAGAACATCTGTTCTATCAAATCTGTTGGATGTTGGTTGTATCAGTGAATTAGAAGTTATTAGGGGCAGACAGAAAGCTTGTACGTGAATGTGCCAACATAGAAACACCATAATAAACATTCTGTGTTAGCAACTGAGACTAGAAAAATCATAATAATTAAAAAGATAGTATTCCAAATTACAATCACTATACAGATTCTCATTTCTGTATTTGATCTGAAGAGTTCAGTCTGCAATCCTGGTATGTCTCAATCACAAAAGTAAAGTATATTACAAACTGTAAATCCTGCTGCATTGCATCAGATCAAAGGTCCATCTAGCCAGTGGCCTGTCTTCAGCAGCAGGCAAGAAAATATAGTAAGCATGACTCGAATATGATTAAAGGCAAACATACATGATAATTCTTCTTGATACTGTCTCAGCTTAGAAGCAATTTTCATCTTGGAGACTTCCTAGGGCAAATGTGATTTTTTTTCTTTTTTTTTTTTTCTTTTTTTTTTTGTCTTCAGTAACCTGCAATGGATTTCTCTTCCATTAATTCAGTTGGTCTTCCTTGATCCCATGCAAACTTGTAGTATCCACAATATCTCTTGACGAGGAGTTGCCAACTCAACTACTATTTGTGTAATTAATTTTAGTTTGTTTAGCCTGGACTGCACCAATATAATTTGAAGCTCTGTAGTCGTCTGTCAGATGGGACAAGAGTCTATAAATCTTCGTCCAAACAGTTATGCATGATTTTTTTTCTTCTTTCATTATCTTTTCCTCCAGGTAGAAGGGTCCTAGCTTGTTGAATTAGTTTTTATAAGGGAGCTGTTCTTCCTGTGTGCTTCATTTTATGTGTGTCTATGTTGAATTTTATCTTTTTAGCTTAAGAGAGTTTATATTTTGAAATCCAGTAGGGAAATTATGTAAAACTTTGTATGTTAAAACCAGCATCAGTACTCTTTCTAAAACAGATTGCAAACCTGAGCAGGATCAGTCTTTTGGATTTATGGGGAAATGCCCATCTTTCATCAGACAGTCATGTGCTGTGCTTGCATGCCTATTGCACTTCTGGTGTTGAATGGCTGCAGGGCCTAAGGGAACCTGCTGTCACCTTTCCATGCTTCCATATAGATTTACTAAAAGATTTAGGCTGAATGAGAGTGGGTCTGTAAGCCCTGTCTCCTGCTCAGAGCAGGGCTGATTATGAAGCCAAATCTGGTTGCTCTAGACTTGGTCAAGCTGAGTTTTGAAAGTCTCCAAGATAGAGGTTATACGCCCCCTCTGTGTACTGTGCAAAGATAAATCACTCTTGAGAAAGATCTGTTTTCTTATATTCAGACTGAAACCTTTCTCGATGCAGTCTGTATCTCTGGCCTCATGTCTTTTTCTGGTCGTCCTCTGAGGCAAGCACCCTTGTGGACAGGAGAAGCTATGATTTGATCCCTGTTCTACCTTCTTTCATCTGTGCTGGCCAAACCCACTCCCTCAGCCTCTATTCGAAGCCATGTGCTCCAGTCCCAGCCATAGTAGTGGGCCTTTGCTCGGCTCTCCCCACTTTGTCAGCACCTCTCTTGGAGATGGATAGGATGAAAGGGGATGACGATATTCAGTTTTTCAGGTGGAGTATCACGAGTTAGGAGTTACCACTCTGCATCACAGTGCAGAGTGCGGTTGGCCTTTGTAGTCACAGAGGCACACTGCTGACTGTGCCTGACTTGATCCCACACGTGCTTTTCTGCAGAGCTGCTTCCAGAGCTGCCTATGCTGTAAATTATCGCTGGCAATCCTAAGAACCTGTGTACCTGTTGCTGTAATAAACCGTGATAGTTCAGTACCCTGAATCCAGCCAGACCCATAATGGTTAATCAGTTACACCCCTTAATGCGACAAGCTGTTTGCTGTGTAGCATACATGTCAAGTAAGCCGTGAATCTTAAAGGTGCTGAAGCAAAATCTGCGTCTGGAATTTACATCCTGATCAAATATAAATATACTTAAGCTAGGTGTTTTAGCTCAAGGTTTTCTAAATATATAAGCATTTATTTTCTAGGTTTCAGCCAAAAGGGTTCATAGTAATGTCTAGAAGAGCCGTTGGTCCTATTAAGTAAAATCTTAAATATTCCACTGTAATTTTCACTTATTTGAGGTTTTCATTTAAAAAGTACTTAAAGTATGTTGCTGATACAGGGTTTTCATTGTTTTCATCTGTTTGTCAGAGTTCTGAAAGAGTTGTACCTAATGTTTGAACACCTTAATGGAAATCTCCGTGCTTTTATTTTTCCAGGACCTTGATGTTGGAGCAAAGAAGGTGAAATTATATGTTGATGAGAACCTCGTATTTGATGGTGAATTAGAGAGAGCCTCTGGAGATCTCATCACTGACCATAGCACTACAATTGACCTTACAGATTGCAAGCAAGATATTACTACCTATCCTTCAAATGAAAGGAAAGAAAGAAATGCAGCTGCAGCCACAGACAACCTGCAATTTACATGTTTACAGTCAAACTGTACTTCACTAAACTGGAAATCTCTTCCAGAAGAAAATCACATTGAGGATAAAGTGAACTCAATCAGCTTTACTAAGGAAAATTTGACTGAGTTAGAGAATGATCTAAAAGTGTTCCCATCTCACGTTTGCATAAAAGATACCAAAGAAAATGCACCAGCGCGAGAAGTTATTGAGCATGTTCAATCTGATGATGAACTTTCTTTGAGTGAGCAAATGGAAAAGATAACAGGAAGAAAGCTGTCTGATTCTCCAGGTGGACTTCCTTCTTGGTTACAGCCATCTTCCCAAGTAGCAGAGAATAATCAAGATGTTTCCAGTAAGCAGAAGCCTTCCTGGCTTGCTACAGAACATGATTTAGGTGTGAGGTTTCAAACACAGTCAGATATAATCATGACGAACTTTTCAGATAGAACTAACGAAGATATCAAATGTCAGAGAAATGATCTGGGAAGATCCAGAAGCAGAAATACAAATGGAGGTGAAAGAGTAGAAATGCTAGCCAGAAAGGATGATGGTGTTGGCTTGGACATTTCGGAGCAGTTTTCTAACGAACATTGCAGCAGCTTAGAGTACCCTACAAGTGGAAGGAGAAGTGTAAGAAAGCAGAGATTAAATACTATAAATATTAAAGAAGATGATTTGGCACCCAAAGGTAAGATCTTACAATAATAACTTTACTGCAAGGGCTGATATTTTCTTCATTTCACAGAAGCACAGAATCTCTGGTTGAAAGGGATCTCTTGGCATCATGTAGTCAGCCTCCCTGCTCAAGCAGAGTCAGCCAAAACAGGTTGTCCAGAACTGTGTCGGGCTGGGTCATTTAGTGTTGAACTATCCTCACTGCAAAAGTATTTTCTCATGTTCAGATTGAGTTTCATGGATTTCAATGTGTCCATTGCCTCTTGTTCTTTCACTGGTCACCACTGAAAAGAGTCTGGCTCTTTTGTCTTTATTCACTCCCATCAGGTATTTATACATATTGATAAGATCACCTTGAGCCTTGTCTTCTCCAGGCTGTAGATTCCTATCTCTGTTGGCATACCCAAAGGTGCTTTGGTTTCTTAATGATCTTTGTAGCCATAGGATGGACTAGCTCCAGTAAGCTAATATCTCTTGTACTGTGGAGCCCAGAGCTGGACATAATACTCCTGATGTGGCATCACCAGTTTTGAGTGGAGAGAAAGGATCACCTCTCTCACCTGTTGGCAATTTCTGAATGTATGGACAGTTTTATCTTAGTTATACATATATATATACACATATATATGCAGTATTCAGTTTTTTTCATTCATACTATGACAATGCTCATCGTCTCTCTCTTTGTCCTATGCTGGACATGAAATGTTGTTTTTCTGAAGAATTTACATTCTGAGTTAGTATGTTAAAATTCATTTGGAGAAAATTAAAACTATCAATGAAATTTTTTTTAAAAAAAAAAAGAGGAAGAGCATGAGCTCAGGATAATAAATTTACAAGTTGTGTGGTAGGTTTGTGTCTTTCTCGGTGAGACTATATGCTGCCTACAGTAATTTCTACTATTGCTTCTTTTCATCAGCTTTGTACATGCATCTCTGTCCTGTTTGTGTATGCAATTCAGAGAAATAAGATACAGAGACAACAAAGTTAATGGATTCCTTAATCTGAAAACTATGTGATTCACTTGTGCACAAATTTAGCAGCTTTGCTCAGTAACAGTACAGTGTGCTATCTCATTTTGGGGACTCTAGAAGCAGAATGTCTGGACAAAGTCATATTAAAAGAAACAAGCATTTTGCTAAAAATGAGCACGAGTTCACTTTTTTTACAGCCTATCAGTAGCAGCATAATTAGTGGGGGGCAGCTGTTACCTGTCTGATTCTTCGGCAGTGAGGCCTGACCTACCTGAAATTGTCTTGCCCATGGAGTTTGAGCACAGTGTTTTTTAAAGCTGCGTTAGAAGGTTGCCTTTCCTACCAATCCTTATGAGTGTTGATATATCTCAGGTAGTGATATAAACCCAGTAAGTACCTTAAAACAGACTAACAAGGTGCCTGTTTATCCTTACTTAAATGAGTGCATGTTAGGCCAGACAGCCTTGCAGAAGCAATAGAATTAAGTGCCCACAGACAAGGATATATATATATATATATTGATTTAATACTATTTAAAGACTAAAAAGGCAATTCTGAGAGAGAATTTGTATAATTGTAACCCCAGATCAAGCTTTGCAAAGAAAAACATTTTTTTTTTTTTCCGCTCAAAAGGTTTTTTACAATATGGTTGTCATTTTATCCATTCTGTAATATCCCACCCCCCAAAAAAAAGAAAAAAAAAAAAAAGAATATAAGCACTATACTTTCAAATCTAACTTTCAAAACTGCCTTTTCATTCTCTTCTTTTACTGTGTAAGCAGAAAACAGGTAGATTTTTTTAAATGACTTTCAAAATAAAGAGCTGTATCTTCGTGTTTGCAGTTTTGCTCAGCTGTGTATTTAAAGAAGGGGATTAAAAAGGGAAAACTGATATTTATTTATTTATGTTCTTGATCTCAGTGTTTTAACTAAGCTTATGTTCCTAAATTCTCAGCTTTCTCTCTGTGACAAAAGTGTCATGTGCAAGTCTGAATAAGTATATTATATACAGGCCAATCCACAAGCCGTATAATGCACTCTGTATTTGGTAGGCCTAAATCTCTCTTCTTTGTTGCAGTGCTATTCATCTAATTCTGGAATATATTTTATCTTATATAAATCCTCTAAATCAGATTTTGCATTATGTTAAGAAGTTAAAACCTACTTGTAATGGAAGCACGTAAAATATATCGTTTAACAGAGGTTTCGTAACAATGCAGGATAAGCAATTTCTCTCTATTAAAAGCAACAGATTTGACCAAATCACAAGATGGCGTATGAAGCTTCTTACTGTATTGTGTTCTCTTTTAACCTTTGCTTTGATGCATGCCTAGAATAAATAGAAAGCCAATGCTGAGAAACAAACCAGAGATCTTACAGCCCCATTAACTTGGCTGCATATACTTTGTGTTTTATGGTATGCATATGAATAGCCCTCTTGAGAGACTTTGAGTTTTTAAAACTTGTCAATATTACTGACATTGTAAACAAATCCCACCTTAATGGTTTCTTTTCAGTTATAAAAATAGCAAGAATTTAGGAGTTTAAATTAAAACAATCAGATGAGGGTTATCATGATTCTTGTTAGGATGTCCTCTAACCTTGCTCAGAGCAGGTTGTTACCCGGAGCTTAAAACTGAAAAATTGACAATCTAACTCCCAATACATGGTTGTCCCAGAGAAGATCACATTTTACAATTGTCGTTCTCTGTGTACTGTGCAGGGTGAAGTCATTTTCAAAGTGTAACTGAGTGAGCATTAACAACAGGGAAACAGTTTTATGTCTTTCCCTGAGTGGTGAATTTAAACTTTTACAGAGCTGGGACAACTGCAATTTCCCAATAGAAGTATGTGACAAAGGGGACTCTGCACAAGCCCATATGCAACATTGCAGCTCATCTTTGGTCTTTAAATGAAGAATAATGAGAACAACAGAAATTAGAAATAGCACATACATGCATACTTGGCTTGAGTTACTGTTGCTATTAAAACATACAGTTTTATCTTTGGTAACTGCTTCAGTGTTCATAGCAAATGATGAAAGTATGCTGACAAAACTTGCATATAACGTATAATTTGGGGTATTAAAAGTTAAGAGGATTGAAGAACAGAAAGACGAACTTGAGGACTGGAGCGACAGCAGTAGGATGCAATTCAGTAGTACTGCTTGCAAGGTCATTTGGGGACTAATAACAGAAACTTAAGTTGTAAGCTAAGTAATCATCAATTGCAAATGACTGAGGAAGAGGAAGATCTTGGCTGAATAGTTGATCACAGACTGACTATGAAATGCTAGTGCAATGCAGGCATGATTACAGCAGTGCACTCTGAGGATGTATCTGCAGAGGCATTTCTGTTAGTTAGGGAAATGTTACTATCTCAGTGCAGGCACTTGTGAGACTTCAATTGGAAAACTGTGGTTCTGATCATCCACTTTCAGGAAAGCTGATTATGAAGTGGAACAGAAGAGAGCATTTAGAATGATTTGGGAAACGAAGCGTGTGATTGCAGCATGGAAATATGATTGCTATTTATAGCTGCAGGGAACAGAAACGAGATTAATACAACAGAGAAGAGAAGAGGAAAGAAGTTTTTTCCAAGCTAGTTTTGTCCCAAAATGTAGTTTACTGAAGTTGCGAGAGGAATTGCATGGTGTGCATTGCTGGCAGAAGCAGGACACAAGGCTTGGTGATTCAAGACATTCCTCCTAAACTGACAAGGGAGATGAATGCTGAACGTGTCATTATTTCTGGACTCTGAGATAGTGTCCATCATACAATCCTCTCAGGCATGCAGAAGGCTGGGAATGTGTCTGTAACACCTGCAAGTGTTCTTTAGCTATATGCAGAGTTAATGACCAAAGTACCACAATAGTTGCACAAGGCTCAAATAAAAATAATAAATTTTAGATGCTAAAAGGAATGCCAAATCCTGTAAATCTTCAGCCGTTGACCTGTGCTTTCAGGTTATCCTCTGCTTTCTTATCAGAGCTCCACTTCTCCTGCTGTCACTCTTTAATGTAGCTAAAAAACCTGTTAACCTCCCATTGAAAATCACTCCTATTGCACTCTTCTAGAAGTGTTTTGGAGATGTAATCTGTGTATTGCTTAGAGTATTTACCATTTAAAAAAAAGGGGGGAGGGAACAAAAGAAAAAAAACGAAAACAGGGAAGGCCAACGGATATGAAATGCTCTTCTGTAAATGCCTATCTTGAAATTTTCAAGCTTTGGTGTTTTAAAGTGTTAAATAAATATGCAGTATCTTATTCAGGTAAATTGTAAGAACCTGGGAAGTACTCTTTAGGATCACCCATCCCACGAGTATACACAGGGACAATGATTTGAACAAGGAAGTGATTTGCAAATGACTTATGTTCTCTGAAATATTTCTGTGAAATATGTTTCCTGTTTGTATTTCCCATGCGGGATGGAGAAGAGCAGACAGGTTGGTCTCCAGTCTTTCATGCCTATGTATATGGAACACAACCCTCTTTCAGGTAGTTTCCCATCTGCTTTCAAGTTCTTATTTTTATCTCAGTTGTCCCTGGTGTAAAAGATTATTGGCCATAGATAGGCTAGGAACATTACTTATTTCCCAGTGATTCCAAAACCAAAATTAAAAATTAGTCTTAAGTAGTCTTTTGGGAAAACATTATTTTGCATTTTATTGCAATTGGCATTTATTCTTGATAACCATTTGTTTTAGTATCCACTCAAGGACATTGTACAGAACTAAAATCTAGCCCATGGGCCTGTAATTGTTCAGTACTACACTTGCTTTTCTCCATTTATTTGAAGAAAATATAAAAGTGACAGCTTTTTTGAAAATCTTTGTTATCATCTGTTCTTAGTCATTAAGCCGCTCCTCAGCACGATCACAAGGAGAGCTTGCTTTGCTCCCACATGACTCCTCTTGCATGCTGCCCCCAATTGTATTACCATGAGATGCTTCATCATTATTCTCCTCTTGCTGGCCAGGGAGAGGAGAGATTGGGTCTCATCTGCATAGAAGGCAACACTCACCTCATCCTCTATGTATGCCGAATCTACTTCTTTTCTCACCACTTTTCTTTAAATGCATATGACTGAAGACTCTTTCCCTCTTTGCTGTTTAATTATTTGTAGTTGCTTTGGGCACTGGCAGTTTAATGGTTCAATTTACACCCGCCTTAGACATGGCACCCCATCTGTTCCTTTTGCCAGTCCTGGTGGGTTCTGCATTTACTCTGGATAACCTCTCAGAGACTTGCTCATCCATAGAAGCCTGTATCCTTCACTCCATTGCTTATGCTTTATCGATATGTAGGGTCCAGATATTATTTCTGTTTGCCCATTTGGAAACTGACCCAGGCCAGTCTGTAGGATTACTGTTGTTCTTATGCCAGCTCTTCTGCTCCAGGTGCAAGCTTTGCTAGCAGGAATACTCGATTCCCAGCCATGACTTCCCTTTTCCAGGGGTACTGCTTTAGGTCTCATTTGTACTGACCCATCAGGACTGACAGGTGGCAGAGTCAGAAATCCTCATTTTACTGAGAAAGAAAGGTTCAACATGGCTCAGTGCTGGGTCCTGCACTTTGGCCACAACAACCTCATGCAGCGCTACAGGCATGGGGCAGAGTGGCTGCAAAGCTGTGCAGTGGAAAAAGAGCTGGGGGTGCTGGTTGATGCTCACCTGAACACGAGCCAGCAGTGTGCCCAGGTGGCCGAGAAGGCCAACAGCATCCTGGCCTGTGTCAGGAATAGTGCAGCCAGCAGGACCAGGGAGGTGATCGTCCCCCTGTACTCTGCTCTGGTGAGGCTGCACCTCGAGTGCTGTGTTCAGCTTTGGGCCCCTCACTACAAGAAGGACATCGAGGCCCTGGTTGCTAATACCATGCAGTGGCTTGGGCAATTAGGGATTGAGGAAACCTGAATGAAAGACAGATCCTATGCAAGAGGATGATGGCAATGGAAGTTGTAGTTAAAGGTAGAATATAGAAGACAGAAGGGAAGAGGAGGATCTGTAGTTATGTAGATCTTATGCTAAATTTAAAAGAATTACCTTGCCAAATTCAAGCAGCAATTTTATTTTATTTTTTCTCCCTTCAGGGCCCACTAAAGAGTATGCTTTAGGTTTATCTTTCCAGCCATCATTCTGATGGTTTCTCAAATGTATTTTTAGCATTATATGTCAAGGCTGTTACAGACTTTTTTTTCTGTCTAAGTGTAGGAAAAAGTAAGTTTCTGGTAAACTGTTAAATCTTATGTTGAAGATTTTCACTAAGAGCATAGCATTTCTTTGGTGCCGTATAAATATACAAGGGGTTATAAATGTGTAAGAAACAATCCACCTGCTCTGAACTATTTTTTTACAATTTACAGAAAAACTATGCATTCAAAGGAGGTAGAAGGAAACCATGTGAAATCCTTTCAATTAGGTTTTGTTTTTGCTGTGCCAGTTATACTTATTGCATAGTCTAGCCCCCCAGCCCTGACCATTTCACCAGTGATGGTGAAAGGCAGCAGCCATTTTAAAGATGTAGGCAGATGAGATACACACAGGGTAGAATGAGGAAATTAATAGTCAAGTGATTTCTTCAGGTTAATCCACATTATCCGATGCACTCATGTGCAATAACATCATTTTGGCAGTATGTTTTCAGCGGGAGTTAGCTTTTGGATTTGTTACCTTGTGATACAAAGCTTAAGGAATCCTTGAGTAAGAAGTAATTTCTTTCCATTTAGGAAGTGCACACTAATTACATCGTAAGTTTCTAATATTTTAAACTCAAAGTTTAGCATATTTGAAATTTACAGGTAGTAATGATAGAACAAAGGTTAACCCACTACACAAAAAATGCTGGGTTGATGCTTCATGAGTTTATCTTAAAATGCTACATTTGTAGAATTTTGATTTTCATCCACAGATAAGTATGCGTCTGCAGTAGAGAAGCTATGTCATCTTCCAGTAGCTGTACAAATAATTCTGCTTCTGTTCTTATCGTGCCTCATTTACCCATTCCACTGGAATTTCTCAACTTATTTCAGCCTGTTTTGCTGAAATAGGAAGCACTTTTTTTTTTTTTTTTTTTTTTTTTCTGTAATGCTTTGGAAACTTAAACAGTTCGATTCTGTCCAACAGTATGAAAGATCTTCTGCAGAAATGCAGAGGATGATACCTTGTGATGGCCACCCAATAAGTATCACTGAGTAAAGTCCTTGGATCAACTAGTAGGTCACTGCTTAATGCAAATACAGCCTGTCCATTGCAGCCTGAGGTTCAATAGCTCTCAAAAAGTAAAATTAGGCACTTGGACACTGCCACCAGCAAAGATTGAATGGACTTTGTGTTTGCAGAAATACTATGGAGAGAAGCTAAGAGCTTCTGTCTTATTGATTAATTAACTTTTTAAATATTAACTGTCTTCTGTCAGTCTGTACATTTTAAGTGTTTACTTGTATCACGTTGTCTATCTGCATTGTTTCTATCTGAGTTGTTTAATGTGTGAGACGTATACAAAAAATCTCTAAAATTCGACGTGGGAATAAAGGCAAAGTGTTGTACTGGCATTTTCCAAATCTAGTATGAAATGTGGAGTGTAGTAATGGCAGGTAGGGTATAGTTAACAATGTGCACTTCCTGCAGGTTTTTTTCCAAGGGGTTTTGGCCAAGATCTTAAATTAAAGAAATGTATCAGTATGCAAATTTTGTATGTTGAGTCAAGAATTTCCAGTCTAAAACTTGCATTTTGTTATATTGGCATGTGCTCTGCTCTTCAATTGTTTTCATCATGTCTAAATGGAAAGGGAAATTGTGACATAGCCTTTTTAACAGAGAAGCAATATAAAAGTGCTAATATACCAGAATTTCAGTTGGGGAACATGAATATAACCAGCATACTTCTAGAAAGTGTGCTGTAGTCGTTTGCTTCCAGTGCTGTCAATACATTAAATTCATATGTAATGTTATTTTCAGATGAAGACTTTTCTATCAAGGACATAGCCACCTCTAGAGCAAAGTGGCACAATGAACAAGAACATACTCTGCAGGAGTCCTGGAACTCCTTGGTAAAGTTTAATTATTCCCATCGTGGCCGAATCTCTAACATGGATTTTCAAGGGGATATCTTTGATGAATTTCTCCATCAGCAGAAGATCAACCGGACTGGAGAACATCATCTAATGAAAAAAGAGGGAGTACAAACACTACCGAAAAGGCAAGAAGAAAATTCAGTGGAGGCACATGATGGAAGTGATTTTAAAATCCCTGTTTTACCTTATGGGCAGCACTTAGTAATAGACATTCGAACAACATGGGGAGACAGACATTATGTTGGTCTTAATGGAATTGAAGTTTTCAGTTCTAAAGGAGAGCCTGTTCAGATTGCAAAAATAACAGCTGAACCACCTGATATAAATATATTACCAGCTTATGGCAAAGATCCCAGAGTAGTAACCAATCTAATTGATGGGGTAAATCTGACGCAGGATGATATGCATCTTTGGCTAGCACCATTTACCCCTGGAAAACCTCACTTTATCTTTATTGACTTTGTGAATCCCTGTCAAGTAGCTATGATTAGGATTTGGAATTATAATAAATCTCGCATACACTCTTTCAGAGGTGTGAAAGACATTGTAATGGTGTTAAATGAACAATGCATCTTTAAAGGAGAAATTGCAAAAGCTTCAGGAACCTTGTCTGGAGGTATGCTATCATTTCTTACTTTCTGTGTGGAAACAGTAGTATAATATAAACAAATACATACATCTTGTTTTTTATCACTTTCCACTTCAAGGCAAATTGGCACTTTGTTAGTATTTAGTCCTTTTAATTTAAAAATGTAATGCAAAACGAATGTGTTCTTTAATGATACTGTGAATTTAAATAGCATATAGAGCTAATTTTTATTCTTAGCAAAGTCTTAACAACTAGGTCATATTTCAGTAACAGATAGTCTGCAATATTTACAGGCTGCTGGTTTTTAGTCTTCACAGGTATTTTGGAGAAGTTGATGGAGAAGGTTTTTTTTTTCATTTTCTTTTTATGACTACTTGAAATTTGACTAGGTTTTCTAGGTTAGTCTGCTATGCAGTGAAAGGTAGAAATTATAGAATCATAGAATATCCCAAGTTGGAAGGGACCCATAAGGATCATCGAGTCCAACTCCTGGCTCCACATAGGTCTACCCAAAAAATCAGACCGTATGACTAAGAGCACAGTCCAAACGCTTATTAAACTCTGACAGGCTTGGTGCAGTGACTACGTCCCTGAGGAGTCTCAGTGAAGAGCCTCTTCCTGATATCCAGCCTGAACCTTCCCTGTCGCAGCTTAATTCCATTCCCTCGGGTCCTATCACTGGTGACTAAAGAGCATAGATTGGCACCTGCCCCTCCACTCCCCCTCATGAGTAAGCTGTAGCCCTCCTCTGGACACTCTCCAACAGTTTCATGTCCTTTTTGTACTGTGGTGCCCAGAGCTGCACACAGTACTCAAGGTGAGGCCGCACCAGCTCAGAGCAGAGCGAGACAATCCCTTCCCTCGACCAACTAGCGATGCCGTGCTTGATGCACCCCAGGATACGGTCAGCCCTTCTGGCTGCCAGGGCACACTGCTGGCTCATATTCAGTGTCTCATCACCCAGAAATTGAATATAATTATTATATCAGTAGTCAGTACCTATTCCCTGTATATTATCTTTCAACACTACTGCAAACTTAAATGTAAAAAAAAAAAGACTGAAAACAGTTTTTATCACTCCATATATTCTTTTGTATGGTTTCTTTATTTAATTCTGTATATTGCCTTCAGCTCCAGAGCACTTTGGGGATACTATATTGTTCACTACTGATGACGATATTCTTGAAGCTGTATTCTGCTATGATGAGATGTATGATGGAGAAACAGAAAATGACAGCTCCCTGAGATATGAAGAAGAGCTAAAGAGGCCAACAACTGCTGATGGGGATGGGGATGAAAGACCTTTCACACAAGCGGGATTAAGAACAGAGAATCAACAGGTAGGGGCCTCTACATTCAGACCTCTATGGACATGTCTTTCTGAAACATGGCATGGAAGTAGGAGGCACTGATTTCCCTTTTGGCTTAAATCTCGATAGAAAAGCTAATACAGCTATCTGCCTGTATTGAAGTTTTGAAGTTTTTTTTCACCAGCTCAATAATAATAATAATTACTATTATTATTTTTCTCAAGTACAGGAGAGCCTCCAAATTTTGCTTTCTCTGGTTAGGAAGACTACAAGGAAGGCTATACTGGATTGTGTGTGTGTGTGTATTTCTTTTCTTATTTTGTATTATGTTACTTATTTGGGTAGAGATTAGAGGGGTTTCTTTTTGATTTAGTTACTCCTGAAGGTTTATGCCACTGACAATGACTTTGACCATACACTTAGTCTTGTAATGATTTATTCTGTTCCCTGTCACTCCAAACCAAAGATTTTTCCATGTTTTCCACACAGAGTATACTCTTCTTTATTTCCTCCTCCACAAATAAAATAACTGAGGTGGGAAGGATCTGGCATAATAGTGTTTCTTATTTTTAACTCTTTTCTATCTGACTAGCATCTTCATGGTTCTGTGTTCCTTTTGTAGCATAAAAATGTCCCCTACTATTTCATACAGTAGGTGTTTTACTACTTAGAGGACTGTATTTTCAGGCACTGCAGTCTTGCCTCATACCAGTCCAGCCCAACTGTCCAGTGTCTGAGCAAAGATCCTCAAGGTTTTCTGCTTAAGATGGTATCATTCAGTCACTGACCCGCTTTCCATCAAGTCTTACACCTTCTTAGAATATTCATGAGCACCTGCTATTTCTCCAATGAGGACATCGTTTGCTAGGGGCAACTCTTACTTGTATATCTGTGAGGAGATCCAAAACTGAATCAAACAAAATTACAGCTGGTTCAATTGAAGTGCCCCTGCAATATATGGTTCCTAATGAGCCTCGTGCTGTGTTGATACCTGCCTGTTCTATCTTGACCTCTTCTCCTGGGGGCTTATAGGACATAAAATGTTACGACACTGGCAGCAACTCTAACCCTTTGAATCCTCCAGTGCTAGTTAACACGGCCACTGGTAATTCTGGTTCCATCTTTGCTTTCAGTATCTTAAACTGTTCAGATACCTTATGCAGTGCAGGATTTCTTGAACACAAAATTGAAGTTCACCTGACTTTTATTGATCTACTTGTTCATTGTTAGCATTCACTCAGGACCTCTTCCCTTGGAAAAACTTAGGAGGCCTGGACTTCCTGGTGATTACTCAGAGTCTCTACTTTTTATTTTGATGTTCATCTGTGATGTTTTTCTTATTCCTTTTCTAACCCTGAAACATGCTGTATCAGCAACAGAATAACAAAAGCTGTTGCGACTGAACCATTGATCTCCCTGTCATTCAGTATTTGCTAGTACCATGAATATTTTCTAGCTGGATGCTTATGCTGTCAGAATAATACAAATCTCCTAAATGATTTGTCTTCCCCAGCATAGAGTTGTCATTTAGACTAATATTGGGCTTGAACAGTCTCTGCCTGTTGATCATTAACCCTTTCTTGCTGTGACTGAGATAGTGTATTACTGTGCTGATTACAGAATTTTTAAAAGCTCTTAATTGAAGCATCTTATATTCTTGTCAAATATTATGTATGGTCATTTGTCTTCCATGTCTTTCCCCATGATTTCAGTTAACGTGTCAACTTTTGTAGCAGGTCAGACCTGTGATGAGTGCACTTGAGCCAACTCTGACAGTCACCTGTAGTGGATATCAAGGCAGAATATAAGAACAGAGCAAAAATGCAGTGATGTTTTTCTGGAGCACTCATCCAATCCTTAGGAGTTTGTGTCACAAGAACTTTTATTGACTTAACTTACGTGTTTAGTATCCCGTCATGGATTTTTATTGCGTTGATTTGGCCACTGGCAATTATAAATGTCTTACTTCCCAGAAAGATGTAATACTTTTAGTTTTTCTTCACATGGAAGATGCTGTAGAGTATGGTCAGGTAGGTGCGTGGTAATACTGTTTTTTATTTCTTTTCCAGCAGTTCCTATACAGGGGTAATATTTTGTTCTATCCATAAGGTATCACAATGTTCACAGGCAGTGTTGAAGCAGAACATTAGAGTAAGGCTGGAAGAAAAGATAGCAGGCACCAGTGGAATGGAGGGATCTGAGTGGCCAAGAAATGGGGAAGAGGGAGAAGAGAGGTGGTAAAAGGTGTCTTTTAAAATATCTGAAGGCATTAAAGGCATTATTCTGTATTCCATAAAGGCAGTATCTTTCTTGAGTCTGTGCAGTTTTAATATTCAGCAGAATTCCAAATTTTGATTCCCAGGCTGGTCTTCGAAAGTTGTTCTGAGGAAAAGGCATGGGACATCAAAGATGGAGTTACTGTTTTGTGAGAAAATAGCCTCCAATAGCAGACTCTTTTTTCATCCTCTGTAGGTTCTGTGTGAATGTATTATAGTGTGCAGTTCTGATTCAGTTTCATCTACTTAATTACCACAAGGATATTAGCTGCCACATGAAGTATGTTGCTGTCTGAGAACACTTGTAGAAGATCTAGGGATGTCAGTGGTTGTACTATAGAAATTGACTGTAACAGCAGGAGAAAAGCATTGAACAGTTTTTATTTTTTTAGCAATAATGTAAGCCCTTTTGGTGTATTCCGGATGACAGGAAGTCTACTTCTAATGATGAATGAAACTATGGAGAATGAGTCTAGACTCCTAATTTCCTATTTGGCTTTTTGACTACTAATGAGTATTGAGCTGGTGTTTTTGTAGAACTACTCACAGCAATGATACGATTTCATTCAGACCTGCTATTACTTTGAAGCCCAGTATTGCATGTCTAAGGTCAGGATTGTTTCCCATCTGCATAGCATTTTTACATTTATCTACGATTAATATGTTATTTTATCACCCTCACTCAGTGAAAGAAAGTCTATCTACAAGCCTTTGCAGTTGTCCTTTGTCTTTACTACCATAATTGCCTCAGTATGATCAGCAAATTTTGTCATTTGTGTTTTTTTTTTTCTTTTTTTTTTTTCCCTGGATTTTCATTTTCCTGTATTGTCAAAGCCAACAGTTGATTCCTATTTGCAAACAAGGTGTTTAATCATTTAGAGTTTCCCCTGTGGCAGCTTAGCTTACTCAGGGACTTTGAGGAGTTTTTGTGAAATGCTCTCTGGAAATGCACCTTGTTGCCTTGCCTATTGACCAATTAAAATAATGTTCCTAGATCATCGAGCCATTAGTTTGGATCCAGCTTCCATTTAAAAAATAAAACTAAGTAGATATGGATTGACTGCTGGGGGTGAAAAGGTTTTATTTTTTCATCCGTTGCTGTCAGCCATTATTGTACTTATGAAAAACATCTTCATTTCAAGTTAGGCAATCAATAAAATAAAGATTGTAATTTTTTAATCCATGAGGAAAAAGCATATTCCTTGGCAGCTTTGATAATTTGTGTTGTTAACTATTAATTAGTATTGTCAAGGAACAAATGCATGCTTTAAATAAGGGTGCTCATTTCTTCTGCCCTCTGATCCTAGGAAATAAAAAAAAAAGTGACGGCACTTTGAGGTCTTACCTTCCATCCAAACTTTTTATCTCTGTGACGTTTATGCTACATGTTGCAAATGCAGTATGTCGTCATTTGCTAATGGCAGTGTGCATATAAGTAAGAATGACTTATCAATTTCAGCCTCTCCAAGAAAAGTCAGCCCACGCTAGGAAACCTCATAAATGCGCTAACAACATCAACAAACATGTTGTCTTGACTTAGTAAGGATGCATGTGATCTTTTATGTTTTGGGGCATGTTTTCTGTTGTCTGCAGAACAGCCTGAGTGGTGAGGCAAAGGGAGACTGAAACACAAAAAGCTGTACGTAAAACAAACAAATATTTTATGAACTGTCTTAAAAAGTGTATATTTAATTGCATGTTTATTGCACCTGTTGGTTTACTTTTTAGGTTCAAAAGCAAGTAATTCTGCCAGACTCTTTCTCTGAATGTATACCCAAGGAGCCAGGAATATTTACTGGAAAGTGTAAGTTCTTTCTTTGACTGCTTGCATACACCACTCCACACCTACCCCCTCACCCTCCCAACATGTTATCAAGGAGAATCTGAATTGTCAGAGTCACACAGTGACAGATGTCTGGTCTGGAATAAAGAAGAGTAATTGAATATATAAGGCAGAGGCTTTTTTTACCGTGGATTTTAGAACATTATATTGTGACAGCTGGCATTTAATCTCAAAAATAACACTAGCCATTTGCGTAGTCCTTGAATGGGATTTGTGATAGCTGTGTCCATTACCAAGTAATTCTATTCAAATCCCGCATATTTATTTAGACTGTCTGAATTTCTCAGATCAGATTCACAATAGAAAGCTTACAGTTAAAACTAGACCAGAATGTTATATCCCTACTGAAAGTACCCAATCTGTTTATCCTGTACAAAAGCAAATCTTTCTGGCCTTTAAATTATTTTCCAGTGAACCTCTGGATGGCCCAGAAGTATCATTTCCTGGTCCTTTGACCAGCACAGGAGAAATTGGGATCTTGGGCCTGGCATAAAGCCTTTAGCAAACTGTGATGTGCTCTCTGAAAATAGACCAAGAAGTATCCAAATACAGCATATAAAATTATTTAAACAAAATACGCATACTGCTAATTCTTGGGGCTTGCACACATGCTTCTTTATAGAAAAATGATTTAGTTCATTAGAAAGCATGTGATAGAAAATGGTATTTGATTGGATAATACATGGTAGGATTCATGGCTTGGATTCAAGCTGTTGGCAAGTAGGCAGGCATCAAGGTGGCATTGCTGATGTCGCAGTTATATCCACCACGCTGTCCCAAATAAAGAAAACTGTGAGGTTCTGCGGCTAGCCGATGGTAATTGAGTCTGATCCTTGAACGAAGTGTGCTCAGATGCAGACTATCAGCAGTCATTTGTGCCAGGCGGTGAGCAGTTGAACTTAGAATGCGTTAGTGGGTTACAATATGGAGTGAGTAGATCCCCTAGTGCTACTAGTGGCAGTGGCAAACCCAACCCAGAGTAAATTGCTAGGTTGCTGGCTAGTTAGAGTGATAACAGAGAAAGAAGCCTTCCTCCTCCTGACAGCCTATGTAAACACTGCAGTGCTCTTAGATGTGTTATCCTGAATTATTCTGTATTAACCCACTGTATGAATCATAGAATCATTAAGGAAAAGACCTTCAAAATCATCTGATCCAACAGTACTTTAATTTTTTTTATTTTTTACTGAGGATCTGGACTTGTAAGTAGCAATTTTACATTGGTGCTCTGTTTTGGAAAACATTTGTACTTTCAATTCTTTGTGCAGTCCAGGTTTCCTATTATCTTTCCTTTTAAGAAATCTATCAGATCTTTCGTGTCATGTTTTTGGTGTCTTTGACGGCTCTATACTAGTGAAAGTGTCTTCTAGTTCAGACTGATTATTCAGTTTTGGAGTCTTTGTGCCTTACTTCCTACTAGTAATTATGTATTTGTGTATATTGTATGTATATTTTCATATAGGCCTGCAACTGAATTTTACCATGACCTGGGGAGATTCTCATTACCTTGGGTTGACTGGACTTGAAGTGATAGCAAAGAATGGTCAAGCATTAAAAATAAGTACAGAACAGATTTCTGCTTCACCCCAAGACT
Source organism: Oxyura jamaicensis (assembly GCF_011077185.1). Taxonomy (NCBI): domain Eukaryota; kingdom Metazoa; phylum Chordata; class Aves; order Anseriformes; family Anatidae; genus Oxyura; species Oxyura jamaicensis. The sequence continues at coordinate 10,764,147 of NC_048906.1, read as the reverse complement.
TGAATGATCTTCCAGAGTATACAGGAGATTCCAGAACATTAGAAAAGTAAGTAGTGAAAGAGGTGGAATGTCAGAGCATTTTCTGCAGGGTTTTTTTTTCTTTCCTTCGTGCCTGTTGTTTCAGTGAGTCTGTTCAATATTTTTATCAACCAACAGTTTTAGAGTTTATCAATTTTAAATGCACTTTACATCAAATTTTATAAAATGACAGAATTATATTACCTTTTGTTAGGTTAACGCATGTAAATACCAACATGATTTTCAAACTCTCATTACTGATTCTTGGATTTCACAAGCTTTCCAGGAACAGTTTGTTGTAGAAAAATTAACGAGACGTTTCCAAAAGACAATATTTGAGTTAGGAGAAGGTAATGTGCCTGATTGGTATCATTGCTAAGCACGTTCCAGGCAGAAATACATGCCTTCTATAGCATTTGTCCATGCATATGCAGTAATATTTATGCAGGATTTCTGAATAATTACAAGGAAAAACATCAAGTTAGTGAAAGGTGAGGTTGTATTAGGGAATTGTAAGAGTAGATGCCGATCTTTAATACTGCAGCTTTTAATTCCAATGAAGTTTTATTCGTTGACAAATAAACTTTCTCAAATTATGAAATGTACAAAAATCTCTTACATAAGTTTAAAGATCTAAGAAATCTTCCCATGAGATTCCTTATAATGAAGAGGTTCTGGATACACTATGATGGACCCAGACACAAGTAATTAATTTAGCTTTTCCTCAGGTGTCTTATCTCCTCTGGATATTCTTTTTACAGCCTGGTCATCTGTTGATCCTAGAGTTTCTGGCAGGCTTTCTGCCTCTGATGTATTTGAGGAATTTTATTTATGGTACCTTTTGCTTGCTAGCCTTCATAACCTTTCTTAGCCTGTGCATATGCATTTATCCTTCCAGAGTTTATGATCCTGTTGATTTAGTTTGTTTGATCATGACTTTTGTTGAAAGATAGCCTGTAACACTTTCTTTATCTGCCAATAAGCCAGTCTGGCTTCCATTTTTTCAAGTCCTGCCTCTTTCTAATGTCTTGCTTAGTGAGATAGATTTGTTCTATGCTTCCAGTATGATATCCCTTAACATTCTGTCTGTTGTGTGTAAGGATTTCATTTTGTTGCTTTTTTTTTTTTTTTTGTCAGACTCCATCTTTATTTAAGAGGCTTTTTTAGCACAAGAAATAGGGGCTTTATTTTTTTCTTTTGATTTTTCTGCCAAGTATGTTAAGTTTGAGTAGACTTCAGTGCTCTTCAACTACAAAATTTCGAGTAGGTCCTGTGTACTATTCAGGACCAAGCCAAGTTTTACATCTTTTTCATCAGTTCAGTTTCTCTGTGAAAAGAGTCCTTATTCATACCTGTTTCTGTGAGGAACTGCCAAGTCTGATACCCACTTCTTTATTACACTTTTAAATAAAGACTAAGTACATAGGGCAGTGTACGAAAGTAATTACACTGGGTCAATTAATTCATGTTCTCCTTTGCGGTCTTTGTATGCCATAGTTTGTGGTGGAAGTCAGAATTCCAAGATGAGGAAAAAATTGAATGAAATTTATATAGTCAGCCTGACATCTGTGGTATTATGAGACGACATTGTCACATTGGTAGGATTATTTATTTAAGACAAAGTAGGAATGTGCTTAACTATGAGCATGATGAAAGATGTGAACAGACTCCACTTCTTCTCTGAGCTATACCCATCAGCCATTCAGCTCAGATTCAGTATAGTTGCGTTATATAGTTGCGTATAGTAACACACTGCAGACTGCCAGGTATGCTAAGCTAGGCACAGTTCTGTGTTAATAAGTTATATCACATCTGGACCTTAGAGCTTTGCCTTTGGTCATTTTGGTAGAGACACCAAATTAGCTTTTCTCTACCCGTTCACACAGGGAAAAATAAGGATTTTTCTGTTATTCCTCAGCAGACTCAACTAAACAAAAAGTTTTTATTTTTTCCTCTGCCTCCCTACCACCCTGGTCTTCAAATCAGTGATTGTATATTACTTTTTATTTATTTATTATGCTTTTTAATTTCATGCACATAGGCATAATAAAGCCCTGGAATCTGTAAGTGGAAATCACAAAAAGACCTAATAAAGCACTTGTTTTCATGAGTAAAGCAGGCTTTTCCTTTCTGCAGCTAATGGATTTTTCTCCTCGTAGGTTAATAGATGGGACTAATATCACAGCTGAGGATGACCATATGTGGCTCATTCCCTTCTCTTTTGGAGAAAATCATCTGCTCACAATCCATTTTTATAAAATTGAAAATATTGCAGGGCTTCGCTTTTGGAACTATAATAAATCTCCAGAGGATACCTATAGAGGGGTAAGTAAAAGAAAAGGAGCACTGCCAGCAAAAATATACAGCAGTGCATTGGAAAATTGGTACTGTGATAAATGAATATAGCTGCCTTAATGGAATGCCATAAATCTTTCTAGATTGTCTGAGTCTGAGTTTTGTGGCAGGTATAATGCATTTCTGTCTCCACAAACAGCAAATACTGGAGGAAAAAAAAAAAAAGAGTTTAAAGAAAACTTCACAGATGATTTTTCTAAGAGACACATAGTAGCACATATTATTTTCAAGATACATGATCTTGAAGTGATATCCTCTCACTATCCAGTATTTAGGCCTACCATACGATTCTTCATTTCCTGTAATAAAAGGATTGGTAGAACAGTGGGCACTTCAGCAGAAATCCTGTTTGGATAAGTTAAAGAAAGCAGTATCTGCGTATAAACTTTTTGTTGTCTCTGACAGTGGGGTCATTTAAAGTGTTTTCATGCTCTTTGCTATTCTTAAGTCTGTCATTTTAAAAGTTACCATTTAGTACATCGATTATAAAAGCTGTATAGCTATTTAGTTAACTAGTAATGTTTAGTAAAACATTAAATAGAGATGTTGATGTGCCTTTTTAAAACAAAGAATATAATGACACTTCTTTAAACTTGCATCATGAAACCAAGGCTCTGTCTCTGTGGCCATGCCACGCAATTTTCAAATTTGCTTTCAGTTTTCAAGTATATACTACCATAGAGTTTATGGTTCATTAAACCTATGTAGTTACCAGGCAGTTGAATGGAAAACAGCTGGGGACAGCACAGTTATACTTGGCTGTCATACGTGGATTGTTTTTAGCCCAATTAATCAATGCTACCTTTTTGAAGGAGCGAGTCTCTAGAACTCTTAACATTTGTTTGCCATCTTCATTGAAGATGCCATCTTCAAGCAGTTTGGCTAATGTAGTTTAGCTAAAATTGTATAACATACTTCCTCACTTCTTTTTCTGAATTGCTTGCTTTAATTTTGTTTTTATCCTGAACTCTTGGAGCTGACTAGCAAATAACATCTGTTGGAGATAGTGTTATATCTAGCTCTCATTCTGAGTCTGGCTGTAACTCATTTCCCTGCTTTTTCTCAGAACATACATATGCTGTTGTAATGATAATGAAGAATATGTTGCTGTTCACTGCACAGTTTGTGAATCCACCTGTGTACCATACAGTTCTTTTAGTAAAATTGATTGGGCATAAAGAAAGGGCTCTTCCCCATGAGAACGGTACAGCACTGGGACAGTATGCAGTGATGGGGAGACCTTGGTCGGTGGAGGCTTTCAAAACTCAGTTTAATGAGAGCCAGAATAACCCAATTTAGTTTTGCTGGCTGCTCTGCTCTGAGCAATAGTTGTGACTGGAGACACACAGAAGTCTCTTCAAACTTATTTTTTTCTGCAATTCTTTATGTATATTGCAATCTGAAGAACTGTCTGTAAATGGTGATGTGGAATGTTTTTCTCTACTATTATGAGCCCAAGTTTCTCCAAGGCAGAGCAGGGAAGAAAAGTTTGAATGTGAATTTTCCAATCAAATCTACTTCTGTGTGTGTGTCTCAGTTATTAATGGAGGAAAAAAAAAAAAGCCAGATTCCTAAGATCTAATGGGGAATATTTTTTTTTGGAGATCAAACCAAGACAGAAAGGATGGAAGGAGTTCTGTTTTTTTGTTTGTTTGTTTTTGTTTTGTTTTGTTTTGTTTTGATTTGATTTTTTTTTTGTTTTGTTTGTTTTTGTTTGTTTGTTTGTTTTTACAGTTTATTTGCTAGATTGACAAAAGAGATGGGTCCGATAAAATATGCACGGAAGTGGCACACCTGTAAGTCCCATAGAAGTTAGTGGGTACAATTTAAATGGAAGTTAATACCTCCAATCCTGCAAGAGGATGAATGAGACAAGTTATTTGGAAAACTGAAGGTGCAGGACATCTGCTGGGCCCTGCAGCAGAGAGGTTTTAAACTGCAAACCTAGGGCAACATGACATTTGTTTGCTGAAGTATTGCTGTTCTTCTAGGAAACAGTCCCTGGATGTGAGATATAATGATTTTCTAGGCAGCTGTAGACTGGTGGATTCTATTCACAGCTCTAGTATGAGAGGGTAATGGCAGTGAACTGTCAAAATGAAGGCTTGTATGCTATTTCCAGCTCTATGAAAAATTACCTTGTGAAAGCTTTGTTATGCGATTTGTAAAATGCTGTGTGTGATGGTTGAGTGCCTTCTCAGATGATGAAAATTACTTAGAAATGAGGGCTCTAAAGGGCACATAAATATAAGCAGCTGTGGTATAATAGGTAAGATTTCATCTCTAAGTCTCTAGACTTCCCATTCAATATGTGTTTCTTAATAAAGTGTATTTCAGTGGATTTTTCGCTTCTTCCTAGCCTGGCAGCCTGATTCAGCTGGAAAGTAGCATGCAGTACCACGTCTTATACAAAAAGTAAATTTCCTTTTTTGCTCCCAAGCTTATTAAAGATGAATCCAGAAATAGTTATTTCCTCCCTCCTAGGTACTTATACAAACTTTCCCTCTTAATTTATCTTTGTGCTCTTTGAAAGTGAAATGAGTGCCTCATTTAGTCCAGTACAGTATGTTAAGTTTTCAAATCAATAAATATTTATGTAAAAAAAAAAAAAAAAGCTTTACTTTTGGGTTATTACATGTACAACTTAATGAAATCATAACTGAATAAAAACAGTTTACAAATGGCAAAAATATGAAAACCATTATGAATATCAGGAAACTGATAGTATATGGGCTTTGCAGAAAACCCTTAATGTTAAGTTCTCAGAAAGCTAAAATTCCCATTTTAAATGTCTATAAATACTGCATATATATTTTAATAGAAATCCTAATAACAGGTGATGAAAATTAAATATTTCCATACAAAATTAAATTAGCCTTGAATTATCATATAGACATCAGTCAGTGTAAAATCTAGAGATTAGGAAACTGACTCACATTACCTTTAGACTAAATTGTCTTTTGCTAACTAAATGAATCCATTCTCATTCAGTCCATTAATCAGCAAGCTGTAATCGTAGTGACAGTTATAAGGCCATCTTGTTATATTTTTCCAGGTATTATTCCTTCCTTAAGCAGTAATTAGTGACAGACTAAGTGCAATGAATGCTGCTTGTTATTAACATTAGGTTACATTTAACATACTGCAAGGCAAGATGCAGTGATAATTGGTGGTGCATGACTGAATCGTTATGTGGCTGGGATCGTGCATACAGCACCAGATGGTGCTACTGGGAGAGGGTGAAGGGGCCAGGACTCCCTCATCTTCTGATTAAGTATGCCTGAATTATTTAGTTTAGTCTTCAGAGACTGTATCAGGCACGCATACATCTGTGATGTGGACATGGCTCAATCTGTTTTGCCTGATACAGGTACCTCTTCTTTATTATATGTCCCTAGGTTACATCCAGCACTGCTTGGTACATCAGTTTGCATGATCCTGGAAAAGTCCAAATCCCACCTGCCACACAGATAAATTGAACTGGTGAAATACAGCCTTTCTGTAAACGGAATCAAGACACAAAAGTGTCTGCTCTCAAGAGATCACCAGGTTACATGATTTCTTAAAGGCTAGCTCAGTCAGGCCTGAGCTAGCATTGCATTCAGCTGCACAATGAGAACAAACCATCTCCCCAGATGACACACGCTGTCTTGAAAGATGGGTCTGTCCAGTCTGATGGGTGTACTGCTGCAGCTCACAAAGCTTCAGTTTGCTGAGTTCTACGGGGGGGTGCAGTAATTGAGGAGCTCTTCTAATCTTTTTCTTCTTCCCTCATCCCCAACCTCTGCCATCCCCATCAATCTCAACAGTTCAGTCAGTGTCACCTGTGATGCTTTGGATTGCACACTATAGGTTGCAACCAGTGCCTTCTAGTTTAGGCCAAAGGATGTGATACTACAGAGGAATGGAATAAATGCATCAAAATTACTGAAACAATTATTTCAGCCTCAGAAGTGAATGCAATTGCATTGGATTTATGTTATGTTATTTTTTTAAACAAGGCTAAGGTAGTCCATGTAATGCTGGATGGTCACAGCATCTCCCCACCGGAGGGCTTTCTTATCCGCAAGGGACCAGGCAACTGCCACTTCGACTTCGCCCAAGAGATTCTCTTCGTTGACTATCTGCAGCCCCAGCTGATAAATAGGGTACAAAAGAGGTAATGTAGGATATTTTTATTATCTGCACCACGTAGTTTCTCTTAACTGTTTAATATTTATATGTATTTTTCTTCTGAAGCAAATCTGTAGCATCTAGATGGAAATATAATGTGTTTTATTGAGATCAGAGAACGATCTATGACATAATCTGGGGGGCAGAGGGGTGTGTGTGTGTGTTTTGACTTAGCTTCTGGGGTTTGTTCTGTTCTTTTCTGAATTACCCAAGAGTGTACATACAAACTTTTTTGCCTTGGTCATTTTGGCAGGACTGGTTCAAAGAGAATGGAACAAGCTAGTATGGACTATGAAGCACCATTAATGCCATGTGGTTGTATCCTTCTCTGTCATTTTCTTATTTGGTAAATAAATCCCAAGTGTTCTGTGTAATGTTGTAATGAATCCTGACAGTTTTGAATCCAACAGTTTCTGGTGCTTTAAGAAATGACTGAGATACCAAGAATATGATGACAAAGGTATGAATTAAGAGTAAATAAATGAAACACGGTATATGAATGTGTCACCTGTAGTAAAATGCTCCAGTAGCTTTTTTTCCTGCCTTTTGGAATCCACCCAAGCTAGAGCTAGAGGTTCATAAGCACAGTATCCTGTCAGCCTGTCAAAACTGGAAGTAGTCTGTATTTCTGTGTATCTTTGAATGTTCTCACTGCTGTTCCTTCGAATTTGTCTTATTTTACATCTTTATTAAGGCTGTGTTGACCAGAACTATGTAATATTTTTTTCCATTTTTGTTAAGTTTAAAAAGCCAGAAACATTGAGCTTTCTTAAATAAGCACAGCCTTTTGTGATACTACTTCCTGTCATGCCATCCATCTACTTGACAGGCCTTTAAAATCCATTAGGCTATTCTACCCATGTTCAGAGACACTGAGGTCTCAGTAAGACTAAGTTCCTGATGGTTTCATGAAAATCAGTGGCTGGGTAGAGGAAAGAGAAAAATAGGTGCTCCACTAGAGAAACGGACAGCACACACTCTTATTACATTTTCTGCCATTCAATGAAGGGGCATATTTGCTGGCCAGTTATCACTCATGTAATTCAAAACCAAGCAAAGTGTATTCAGAAAATGTAGAAAGGCAATAAAGCCTCCAGATAAGACCTGTGGTGTTAATAAGTTGCAATATATAATGAGGAAGGTCACACACTTAAAAATAAACAATGATAAAATAACAATAATAAAAAATCATTAATTCTTCATCTACAAGAAGAGCATACATAAGCATATGTGAATGTAAGTAGACAGACTTTTATGTAGTTGTTCCAACTGCAGATTTTCATTTTTGTGTGTGTATTATCAGTATTAGAAATGACAGGCTTTTTCTCTGAAAATAATATAGTTTATTCACAGGGGTTTAAGACATAGTAAAGTCTGGAGTGAACAATACGTTTTTCACCCATATTATAACTAGATAGTGTAACTTGTTGCTACAAGATGTCACTTCAAAGAGCAAGGATCATGAATGATTGGACTTCTATAGACAGTAAGAAGAGTTAGGATTGTTATAATGTGTATTGAGAGTATTAAAAAAAACCTCTTCCTTCCTCAGGGATTAAGTCGCTCTTTTAGGGACTAAAAAGAAATTCTTGATGGCTGCATACTCTACAATATCTGTCTACTAATGTTTCTTAAGTATTTTATATTTTTATGAAAGCATTAGGTATTGGCCACTGCTGGAAACAAAGATGAATTGTGATTATTTTCTTAAAAGCTTTTCTTCATTTCAAACAGAAATTTTTGGATTTGAATAGGAAATGCAAATTCTGTGGTGTCAAGGAGACCTGACTAATCTGTCAGACTGTATCTCCAGTTGTAAAGAGAATTGGCAACCAGCTGCCATCCAAACTTGGTGCCAAAAAGCATGGCACAACTTGTATCTCTCCAACTCCTTTACACTGAGATAAGGTGGCAGCATCCAAAGTAATCAGGTTTCCAGAGCTGTGAATCTGTGTTATAAATATGTAGCCTACTTTGGTATTCAGCTAAACAGTCCTGCTAGTATCAGAAGCATCTCATACACTGCAGATGAGAATGTCTAACATTGAGATGTGTGTTGCACGGTCAGTTTGGAAAGTGCAAGATAAATGTTCTGTTAGGATAAAGTATCAGCATCAAAATTTTCCTTAATAGCTCTTTGCTTTTCAGTTGTTTTTCAGTTTCAGCTTTTGACAACTTGGGGTGATCCATACTACATTGGTTTGAATGGTCTGGAGCTGTTCAATGAACATGGAGACCAAATCTTACTAACTGAAAATAGTATCCTTTGAATTTGATTCAGTGTTCCATGGGTAGCCAATAGATGGAATGAAGGACACATTTGAAAGATTCATGGTAATCAGGGCCACTGAAGAGTTGCACTTCAGCACTCTATATCAACTAAATTTGGCTTCACCTCTGTAGCTGGTAAACTTATGGAGCCTGTAGACCTAGAAACCACGTTAAGGTATATGGAAGACAGGGAGGAGATAGGAGACAGCCAGCACGACTTTACAAAGGGGAAATCATGCCTGACTGACTTGGTGGCCTTCTACAACAGAGTGGCAGCATTGGTGGACAAGGGGAGAGCAACTGATGTTATCTACCTGGACTTGTGCAAAGCCTTTGATATGGTCCTACACAACATCCTTGTCTCTAAATTGTAGAGCCATAGATCTGATGGATGGACTGTTTGGTGGATACGGAATTGACTGGATGGCCACATCCAAAGAGTAGTGGTCAACGTGTCATTGTCCGGGTGGAGACCAGGTGGAGTGGTGTCCCTAAGCATTCTGTATTGGGACTGGTACTGTTTAATGTCTTCAACATGGATAGTGGGATTGAGTGCACCCTCAGCAAGTTTGTGAATGACATGAAGTTGAGTGGTGCAGCTGACCACTAGAGGGACCGTGACAGGCTTGAGAGGTGGGCTGGTGTAAACCTCATGAAGTTCAACAAGGCCAAGTGCAAGCTTTTGGCACCTGGGTCGAGGCAATCCCAAACATCAGTACAGACTGGGTGATGAATGGGTAGAGAGCTGCCCTGCAGAGAAGGATGTGGGGGTACTGGTAGACGAAAAAACCTGACATGAGCTGGCAATGTGCACTTGCAACCCAGAAAGTCACCTGTATCCTGGGCCACATCAAAAGTACAGTGGCCAGGAGGGCAAGGGAGGGGATTCTCCCCATCTGCTGTGCTCTCATGGGACCACACCTGGAGCCCTGCGTTCAGCTCTGGGGCCCCAGCACAAGAGACAGGGAGCTGTTAGAGAGCAGGTCCAGCAGAGGCCACAAGGATGATCAGAGGGCTGGGGCTCCTCTCCAGTGAAGAGATACGGAGAGAGTTGGGGTTGTTCCGCCTCTAGAAGAGAAGGCTCCAGGGAGACCTTACTGCAGCCTTCCAATACTTAGAGGGGGCATACAAGGAGGATGAGGAGAGACCAGGGTGTGTAGCGATAGGTCAAGAGGTAATAGTTTTGAACTAAAAGGGGGAAGATTTAGAATAGATATTGAGAAAAAGTTCTTTACCATGAGGGTGGCTGGATACTGGCTGGTCCAGAGAAGCTCTATCCCTGGTAGTGCTCAAGGCCAGGCTGGATGGGATTTGTGCAGCCTGGACTTGGGGGGAGGTGTTCCTGCCTATGGCAGTGGGGTTGTACCTAGATGATGATTAAAGATCCCTTCCAACCCAAACTATTCTCTGGTTCTATGAATCTTAAAGAGCTAGAAGTGTATACCCCCTTATAGAACTGATGTTGTTCAATCACATTGTAAAAACAGTGTTTCTTAATCAACTAAAAATGATAAAAACATGGATGCTGTGTGAACTGTATGTCTCAACAGATCCTTATTACCTTATAAATAGAGATTACAGTGAAAAAAGTCAAGGTTCTTTTCTGAGCAACGTTTTTATTTATTTATTGTATGGTGCATAATGAACTTGAAATCTCCAAACCTGTGATGGAGAAGAAACATTTTGAAATTGAAGTGTTAATAGTTTGTTTTTAAGATCAGGGGATTTTTAACTTAAATTATATGGCATTACAGTATGTCTTTATTGTATGCATTTACAATGCCAGGTAAAGATAGCACAACTAGTTTGGAATAATCACCTGTTTCTGCTTGTACAGCTGTGTTTCTTGGATATATTAGGATCCCAGAAAAAAGCACATCTGTCTCAGTACAGTGCATGTGCTAATTCAGCTACCAAGTCTGAAGCAAGCTTTTCTTAAATAGCTGAGTCATTTCTGTGCTATTTCTTAAATTCCTTATAAATACATAGAGACTCTGGCCTTCTAGAAAGCAAAACATGGGGAAACTATTGTCCATCAAACTCGCTTGCTAGGGACTTATAATTCTGAAGACAATGCCATCCATCCACATTTCTTTGCATGTCTTTAACATACATATGTTTTAAACTGAAGCATTCTCTTACAAAGTCTAGTTATACAGAAAGCCTATAGAAGGTTTAATCTTTCCCTCTCAAATAAATGAAAGAAGGCCTTATTAGACAGCTAATGATTTTTATCGGAAGTATTGAGGAACTTCAGAAAAATGTAGGATCCTACAAGGATACTTTTCTTAAGGTGTCTTTCATACGTGTTTCTACATGTTTGTGCTAAAAAAGCAGAGCTTTGTCACAAAATAAATAGATAAAACAACACCTGGGAAGTGCCTATTTCTGATAAGGGAACTTTATTGATGAAGTTGTGAAGATGTACTTTAAAAGAAATGAAATGGAGCTCGTTAATTTCTTCCTATTTTAAACATAATTTTGAATGCCAGAATCTGTAAGAGTTTTACTGCTTTTAAAAATGTATTCTCAAGTTCCTCAGCTACCTAAGTATACTCCTACTTGAAGTATTTTATAATTTTTACTGCTCTATTGTAGAATACTTGCTCATGGAGTCTGGAAGAGCAAGCATGAACATTTAAACCTGTTATTTCTGAAATGTCCTTTACAGTTATTCAAACTTAAAGCTTTTTTTTCCAGATATTGCTGCTTTTCCAGATAGTGTCAATGTTTTGGAAGATGTATCTGGAGATATCCGAACTCCAGACAAACTCATTGACGGAGTAAATAACACAACCGATGGCAGACATATGTGGCTTGCACCAGTTCTTCCTGGTTTGGTACATTTTCCCTTTTCATTCTATTCTAGTGATGTGCACAGATGTTGCCAGAAGCATAAAAGAAAGGGAAAACATACATAATCTTTAGGTAAATTTGATATAACTAGGCTACCTTTCAGAAGACATTCTCTTTATTCCACTTTCTCTTCACTGAACAGATAGCAGCGGTATAGATCTCCTAGCTTTGTAACTTCCTTGTTATTTCCATGATGCAACAGTAAAATAATTTATAGAGCATAGATGTTTTTATCAGCTACTCTGGTAATATTACTGGTAAAAGAGCTTAACGTGCGTTTTGTGCAGTAAACGCCTTTCAGGTGGGAATGTACTAAAATTGTAAACCATTTTTGCAAAAGGCAATAAATTTTGTTACAGTAATTAGAATTTCTTTAAACTTCATTATCTGTCTTAAATTCAAATTCATAAATCAGACATGACAGGCATAGTATTTCATGTCCTAAAGCCCCAAGTGATTGAGCCTTTTAGAAGCAGCATGTTTGAAATATGGGGTACCAAATATCTAAACAGGAAAAGCAGATAAACTTAGGTGGGTTCTGACTTTGTTTTGGGAGAGAACATTTTTGCATGGGGCTGTTTTGGACATCGTTATGATGTGTTTCTTAGAGGACAGATTTCAAAAGTAATAAAATGTAAACCTAAAGTGTGATGTGCTTTAGCTTACTGTGTTGGAAAAATCCTTACTGCATATACTACAGTTATTTATTTAGACTACTGTAAGCAAAGAATTAAGTCAGTTTTGAAAATAATTCATATATTATTTGATGATGTAATGCAGTGGGTATAGTTAAGATAAAACTTTAATTATACTTGGGAATACTGACTGCTTGTGTTTCTTAGGAAAATGGAAGTTCTGTGTAATGCCTGAGGTTCCTAGGGTCTAGATCCCACATCTTGAACCTGGTAATTAACTCGGGATACACAGATACCCATTGTAGCATTGTGAATGGTTGATTTGACAACCATCTGAGTTTGCATGTCTGACATGTGTTAATGTCCTTATAAAAACATAATTGCAGAGATTATATAATTTTGGCAAAAGGAAAATAATGCCTGAGGTTCTAGCACAGATTCATACAATGTTTTTGTGTCATCATGTCTCGCACCAAAGTATTATAGATATTATCCATTTACCCTTTTTGACACTAATATGTGATACGCAGGAGGGACAAGTAAGCAGTGTAATAGCCCTTTCTGTACTTAAGCTGTAGCAAGTGATACCTTTTCAAGATCCATATAGTTCTTTCCTCTCTGCCATCTTCCATGGTTTGGCTGCAAATCCAACAAATGGATTAAGCAAGCAGCCTATTAATGATCATTGTCCGTAGTTGGGATGCTGAACCAAGTCTTGTGTATCCGCATTGTTAGCTTGCTTTGAAACATTCCTAGTCTAGAAAGCTGAATTAACTTTTTGCTACATGGGAAAATTTGAAACCTTTAGGAAAAAAATTATATGATGGCATATATTCTTTCCCTTTCCAAATTTATCTTCCTTTCTACTCCTAAAATTTTGGAGATTTATTTCTAACATAAGTTTGATTTGAATTCTTTGTTACCCTTTTACTGATATTTGTTTGTTTGAATGCATTTTCCATCAAATTTTTCATTTTCTATGACATTAACAATTGTCTTTGGACATTTTAGCCCAAATTTTCTCCTGGAAAAGCATGCGTAAAAGCAGCTTTATTGACCACATATACCTCTCTTCCTTCAGTACAAAAAATACATAGTGAGTTAATACAAATAACAATATCTTCTACAAAGCATTGAAGGGTTAAGACTACAGAGGATGCTAGAGGGGAAACATAAGATACATTGGCCTAAAGTTGATATAGTAACTCATAAAAGGAATAGCATAGAACTAGCTGTAATATGCAAGGTTTGTTTCCCGTGGCCTAATCTGTGTTATTAACATCTTGATATTGATGTTACTTGAAGATAAAATGAACAGTATCTCAAGCAATAATTATTTGGCAAGCATTAGTAGAGTTGACTGTGTACCCGTTTTTGCAACTTGTGTGGGGTGCACAACTTCTGTTAGAGTTTTGTTGGGATATATGAGAAATTATAGTGTTGCAAGTAGGAAGATGGATTCCGTTCATAGCCAGCTTGTCTCATGCTGAAACCCATATCTGCGTTTTGTTGATGTAATACTCATTAAAGTGTCTCTCTACCCTTTTCCCAAATTATTAGCAGTCCTGAATGACAAACTCAAATGCAGATGTCATCTTCTGAGTTAATGTACATTTGAGAGGGCAGCTCTGAAAAAGAGGCAACATCTGTGAATTATCAACAGAGATGATAGCTGAACGTAAATCCTTATCAGTTTCCTGCCCTTTAGCTATATCTCTTTAAATGCAGACCAATTTTGATGAAATTTGTATGAGACTTTTCTTTGGGGGATTTGTAGTCTAAAATATAAATGAATTCTCTTTTGCAGGTGAATAGGGTATATGTTATTTTTGATGTACCTACTACTGTTTCAATGATCAAGTTATGGAATTATGCCAAAACACCTCAGAGAGGTGTGAAGGAATTCGGTGTAAGTAATTTTGTATGCCTTGTTATTCTTTTGGTGAATCACCTTGCTATGATTTCTGTACTTTTTTCAGTTTCGTTCAGTGTGATTATATATAATCTCAAAGAAAGGGATTTATATCATTTAATACTGTATTTAATATTAAAATGATTAACCTCTGCAAGTCACATGTCCTGATTATCAGATGTTTTTAATAATTAGATAATTGTTTTAAAATAGAATAATGCTTTTCTTTCTCTAGTAACTATAGAACAGGTCTATAATACTAGTGTAATACCACAAACAAAGGTTTTAGACAGCTGAAGTGAGTTGAGATTCATTAATTGCTAGATTTAAGAGTGATTTGCTCCAGTTAATAGAAGGGCAATTACATAAAGCATGAAATACCTTTTGAGTACCTTTTTGAAAGCTTCATTAGATATATTAATAAAAAGACAAAAACTGGGGTAGAGGTAAGGGGGGAAACAAAATGGAAATTTAGGCAGACAAAAACTAAAGTAATGATTGCAAAATGGTTTTTAGTGATTTTATTGAGAGGACTACTGAAAGTGATTCCTAGATTTTTTAAAAATCTTTTTTCTTTTTCTTTTTCTTTTTTTTTAATATCTTTAGCTTCTGGTGGATGACTTGCTTGTGTACAATGGGATTCTGGATATGGTGAATCATGTCGTGTCAGGCATCCTACCAACCTGTGACCCAGTGGTCCCATACCATACCGTTCTCTTTACAGATGATGAAAAGATTTGCCATCAGAAGAGAAGTGTTATTAGGTATGTGGGTGGGTCTTGACCAGACGAGTGTTTTCAAAAAATGTTTTTGTGACTAATGTTAGGAGTACACAAATAGGTATAAAAATTCCCTATAAAGCATATTCAACCCCATTTAATGGTTAATAAACATTAGGTTTTTTTTTGTCGTTTTTTAATAAAAGGATAAAAATGTTAGCTCTAGCTTTATTTCTAAGCATTTTTTAGCATTTATTAGGGTTATTGATTCATATTTAAATGTGTTTTCATGGCAGCCTTTGATAATAAAGACAAATTAAAGAAGCTAGGTCTCCTTAGAGAAGAAATAATAAATCCCAATGATATTATATTGGGGGGAGGAGATTGGAGGGACTTGATGATCCTTATGGGTCCCTTCCAACTGGAGATATTCTGTGATTCTATTCTGTGTAGTATTTGTAAAGAAAAGAAAAAAATCAAAGGCATGGATTTTTTGTTTTCATCTGTGTGAAAGGGAGATGTTAGTGTTGTTTTCTTTACATTTTTTTTCCTGTAATTTAATTTAACTTTGAATTTATTGTTTCTTTCACATAAAAAAGTCTTAAAATTCTGTGGCAGACTGTAAACAAAATTTATCACAAATGAATATTGCAGGAATTTTTCAAGTAATACTTTATCAACATTACAAAATAACGTTAAGTTCCATATAGGGATTTTATACCCTCTTTGTACAGCACTAATGTAAAATCTCTCTTTGGTTGTTGTGGTTTAAGCTGTGTAGGCAGGCAAGAAAACTGTAGCATGAATTTTATGTTTATATTTGAATGTGTGCCTATTTCTACATATGCCACTAGTTAAAATTGGCAAAAAAACAAACAAAAAACTTCAGGTAGATGCAGACAGAATGCCTTGCCTTTTTATATAGTCTCATTATGTGTTTGTGCTTCAGTGTTTTTTTTTGTTGGTGGTGGTTTGTTTTGTTTTTTGTATATATATATATATATATATATATATATTTAAGTCTCCTGAACCTAAGTAATTTATTTGGTAACCTTTTCCATGACAATCATAGCCTTACAAAATGTTGATTATTTCGGTTATTGTACTTACTTTAATCTTTTCAGCAATCATATGGGAGATCAGGATGTACGAATGATGAATGAAAATCAGATTATCACAAACAGCAAAACAAAACAGGTTGTGGCTGATCCAGGTTAGTTCTGTCTTTACAATTTTCTTTTAATTTTCTAGAAAGACAGTATGGGTACTAAACATTGCTAAAGATCTAAGCTGGGAAAAATGGGAAGACTTACACTTTGTATGTTTAGCTCTACATTTTCTTAGGAAAAAGCAAACATGAATGTCATACTCTGATGGGTTTTTATTCTGTATCTAACTCTGAAAGTGAATGAAATAAATCAATGGCCTATGTGGCATGTAGTTGTAGCTTATACCAACACATAAACAGAAGTCCTCAGGAAAGAAACGGACTTAAGGTAAACTGAAAAATAGTATTATAGTTCAGGTCCAAAGATAGCTTTTGGAGTAATAGGCTTGTTGCATCCCCACTGGCCTTTTAAGCAGCTTTAGAGATGATGCATATGTGTCCTAGAACTACTTGCTTGTTGTTCCTCAAGCAAATCCAAAATCACGATAAATGGAACAGGGATGAAAAAGAGTTGACCTTATTCCTCCCACTGTCTGTCTTGTTAGTCTTTTGTCTTATAAAGTGATAACTAAAGAGCCCATTTTTTTTTGTAGTTTTGTTTTGCTTTTTTTCTTCCCCAAGGAGGAATAGTAGATTGTGTTTATAGTCTGAAGAGTCCCTGTCATTGTAAATTATATGGGGTAGCACCCTAAATACATTACAAATTCTCATCCAAGCTGGTATACTCACGATTGTTTTTCTCCCCCAACCAGGACAATTTCTCTAGATAGTTTCTCTAAAAAGTGTTTCATAATTATTTGATGGCTTTTAGTAGCAATTCTGTAAAAGAATTTGAAGTGCTGTCGCCAGTGCAAATATATCTTCAAAGTATTAATACATCAGCACTAGCTGCGTCAAAAGTACCTTGCACATATCTGTGTCTGTAGTAATGACATCCTGGGTTGCAGTGCAGACATAGCTATACTTTTACAAGCTATAGGGTATCATTGCCATTGCTGTCACATCTGTTGTCCAGATATTAAGGAAAGAGAAGGCCTTTTTTGCCACCTAAAGATGGGCCAGTCCTCATCTCTTAAGTGAGGTTATCTGTTGAGGATTGCCTATTGACTTCTGTCCACTGTCACCTCTATAGTACTTACTGGTATCAGCCACAGGGGTTAATAATACTAATTCAACAATTAGTGATGGAATAATTTGGGTTGGAGGGGACCTCAGGGAGGGCTCTTGTCCAACCTCCTGATTAGAACAGGGCCAACGTTGAGTTCAGACCAAGTTCCCCAGAAAAGTGATTACATAAGACTTTTTTTGGGGGGGGAAAGATTTTCCTGATGTCTTTGGAGTCAGGCCATCCTCTTTGTTGAAAGATGGAAGTAATTTTGCCAGCATTGCTTTCAGATGTTGCTTTTCTACCTCACCTTGTTGCCCCATCCCTTGTCTTCCTTTATTTCTTCTATATCCATCCTATTCCCTAAATATAATCCCAAACCTGTGATAATCCCATCTAGTCTCTGAAGCCAGATCACTCATGTAAAATTGTAAAACAAAATGTTGGTGAGAGGATGATCCACAAGAAAGAGCTAGCATTAGAGCTCTGTGCTCTGAAATGGAACCACAGTTAGTGCTGTTCTGCCACTACTTCACATATGACCTGATTTGACTTCTGCCTTCTTTTCTGAGCCCCTGTGTGGTCAGTTCTGGGACCAAAACGTGTGTGTGTATCTATAAATGCTCTTCAGCCTCCATTGAGAAACAGAGTAATGAATTAAATTAATTCCTCACCCCGATTCAGCTGGATACCGTTCCATATTCTGTCACTCAGGTCGTCTTTTCTACAAGGAAGTATTTGGCATCACTCACTGTCAATGTAAGATATATTACTGAAAAGAGTAGCTTAGCTTTTATTCCGAGGTGGATATAGAAATGGAGATGTTTCTTCCTCTTTTTAGTCTGGGACTTCATTGTTAATACAGGAACACTCTTTAAACAGCATTTAATTTTCCTTAACAGCTTTGCGTCCCAAAACCTGCATATGTGAAAAAGGACTGCAGAGGAGGAAGAGATAACATGGGATGGTGGCTGGAAAGTCCTGAATACATCCAGCCCTAGATACGTGTCATCTAGCTCTCCAAGATACGCATCATCTAAGTGGAAGTTATTCTGTGTTTTCTGAACTGCTTCATGTCTTATGAGAGGAAGCTTTATTTGCTAAAGGAGAATTTTCTTCAGTAATGAAATTTAAAGCATGAATTTAGTTTTCTGGTTCTTTTATTGTTATTATCTACACTGTCTGAATTTTCTCCCCTCTCTTAATTGAAAATCCACAGAGGAAGAAACATATAGGAATGAGTGAGAACCTCACTGCTAACTGACAACTGTTCCTGCAAAGTACCAAGAACTTGCATGAAGCATGATGGTATAATGAGGTCTTTCAGAGTATTTCTTAAGCTTTAACTTTGAAATCCTAGCTAGTTGGTTGCAAAGCTTCACACTAGAAGGAAGTGTCTGCTTTGTTACTGATGAAGTAGCCTGTAAGTAGTTCTTTGGGAAATGCACTTAGAAGAAATACTTGTTACCTCTCTGTGTCTAGGATGCCAGCTCTGTTTTCATGCAATGTCTCTCTAGTTGCTGACAGTGTTTATGATATCAGCAGAGGTTCCACTGGGCATGCAGACGTGTGATGATTTGTTTAGAAAATGGAGGTCAGAAATGGGTTTATCAAGGTTTAATAAGGAAGTTTCAGCTGTCTCATGCCTAGCTTTTTTTGTTGTTGTTTGGTGTTTTTTTTTTTTTTTCATTTATTTCATTATTTCACTATCACAAAAAAGCAAAAAATATATATTTTTTCTGAAGGACCATCCAGTAGTACTCTACATATTCTCCTGCTACAGAACAATGCTCTTTTCTCCAGTTTTGCCTGCATTTGGTTACGTGAACAAGGGGGCTGTACCCCTGAACTGCACCAACCAGACCAGCTGCCAGCAATATATCAACCCTTTTGAGAAATGGTAAATGTATTTTAACTAGCAGATGGTAAGGAGTGAACTGCATTTTTAAAATACAGAATACCCTGAATGTGTAGTCATTTAACCAGAAACTCTAACCAAATTGTCATGCTGCAGGATTTCTAGCTATGCAAATCTGCTTTTCACTGAAAATTTGTCAGTGGTGACAACCTGTACATCTCTTATAAGATGTCATAGAACGTTCTACCTTTCTCATTTAGAACTCATTTGTTGTTTCCAGATAGAACTGAAAGCTCTGAAATGCTTTTATACATCAGAGATACACTATTGCAGCTCCTGATATAGAATCAAAACGTGCTGCTCCCCTTTCTGTAGTAAGTCAGGAGTGCGTTAGTCTGTATATTTGCTTGTAAAATACTTAGCTGTTGTTGGCTGAGCTGTAAAGACTGAAGATAGCAATGCAGTTCCTGGATTTTTGTGTATTGATTAAGCAACAAAATGTCTCTTGTACTAAATTCAGAGCACTGCTAAATGTAAAACAGATGTCTATTTCTTTATAATATCAATAGAAGTTGTTATGGAATTTAATTATTGGTATTGTTATTAGTGTGACAACTGTTCCTGCTTAAAAAGTAAAAGATATGAATAAAATACATTTTCACAAAGCTTGCTTAAGAGCTTTGTTTTCTGGAAATGAAATTGCTTCTTGTCCACAAAAGCATTTGTATTAATTATTAAATTTGTAGGATATCTTCTAACACTAGTGCTTCCTTTCGTTGCCAGGATATCTAGAACAGGAAGTGCAACTCATCAGAGTAGGGTGAAATTAGAATAATGCGCGAAAAAAGCATTATTGGTACAGCTAAGAACAGATAATAAATATACATGCTTGGAAGAGGAGATTCTATTGCAATATTATTTTTTTATAAGACATAAGGAATTATCAGAGATTTGCCATACAGGTGAGATGAGGCCTGTCACATTGTCTGTTCTTCTAAGAAAATTGCATTGAATATTCAGATAATTGGGTCTAAGGGGGAGAGAATTTTCTGTGCTGACCCCTCTTCTCTGTATCTGATTACAGAGCATATCAAATCCTATGGGACAGACAGTGGTTTTCCAACCCTAATGCTGTCTCCAGGATTTTAATTTTTTGAAGGCTCCAGTTTTTTTACTTTTTTATTTATTTTTTTTTTTTTGCAAAATACTTGGTCAATCTCAAATGGGTCCTGAACAATGCTGTAATCTCAAAATGGGAAGTATTTTAAGGCTGCTCTCTTCTACTTGCTGGCTCTGCTACATCACCATCAAGCCTTGTATTCAGTAGAGAATAATGGCGATGGTTTTTTGGAAACTGAATTAACAGGTGTCCTTGTTGGGACATGTTCATGGGCCAGTCCTCATGATCTGTAACTGCAAGAATGTGCAAAAGTAGAGGCTTGTACTTTGAGAGAGGTGGCTGATCACTTCCTTCCTCTTGTGCAGCACATCATCCAGGCATTCACAGGGTCACAATTCCTCCTTCCCCACTTCTCTGCCACCACTTCCTCTCCAGCCAGCTGGTAACTGCAGCCTGCTCTCATGCCTTTTGCCTCTGGAAATTCATATGCAGTGCAGCAGGCCTGGCACACAGATTGTCGGCCTCTCCAAGCAGCAACTTCTGCCCGTTCAAGAGATTCCCCACAATTGCCACACTGTGGAGAGAGCATAATAAAGGTCTTTTTGAAATATTTCCAAAAATTTGTTAAGTTATGGAACATCCTCCTCTGCGTTGTCTCTGGCTGACAGAAGGGTTTGCCAGCCTACTGTCTACTCTGGCATGGCATATGTCACCAAGGCAAGGCCTAATGAAGTCCTTGATACTGGTCAGTCACATACAGGAAGTATCATAATGTTTAGAAAATACTTCATTAATCTCTATAGTGTAGGAGATGTCAGTGTGTTCCTTTCTAATTGGAGCCGAGATGTGGTGACCCTTTATGTAACCAAAGATAATTGTGTCCTAGTCAGCCCTATATATTCAAATTATTAGGCTCCTTTCCATAGCAAATCAGAGGAAGAATTAAGTTTTATTTCATTTTTTTCACTTTTTTAAACCAACTAGTCACAAGTACATTCATGTCAGAGAAGCATTTAGAAGAGGGAGAAGAAGACGACTAAACATGCCATCAAGAAAATCCCCACAGAGTGCTGCAGTCAGTGTCAAGTAAGGTCAGAATTCCAGCGCAAATAATTCTCCAGCAGCAATTACACATCATTTGACATTGTCAAAAGCATGACAAAGGAAAAAGGAGGATTAATATGAACTCTGGGTGAATCCTTTGATATCAATTATTAAACTTAAGCCGAGTTCAATTTCTGGGCCATTCAAAAACTTTTGAGGCATAGTTGTTCGCCTTTACCCATAGTGACTTGCTTCAAAGGGGTTAAGTCAAAATAACAAATGAGTTTGTCCCACAAGGGCAGAGGACAAAAATAATCTGTAAGGAAATGCATGTCATGCTGCGTTATTTTTGATCTTTAAAAAGATACTTTTATTAGTCTTCACAGTGGAATCTGGAAACCAGGATGCCTAGGAAGGCCTACAACTTCAGTTTTCCAATTTCTTCCTTTTTGTGGTTTAATACAGTAGAATTTAAATTCTGCTTGTGAGAAGCACCCATCTGTGGGCAAGGGAGCAAGCTGGGATGTAGACAGTACAAAAGACAGCATGTAAGACATGGAAGCTACTCTACAGACTCAGGAGTCATCCTCGTTTTGCAGGATGAAACCAGAAGAGCTACATGAGAAGCCGCATATAGCAGCCAAGTTAAACTGAGCTGCTCTTGTGGCTTAGGCTGTCAGAACCTGGCCATAAAATTATACCACCACATTAGTGGTGGTGGTTTCTGTAAGGTTTCCTGGTCCTGCTGAGCTTTTGCTGGGTCCAAGTGATGTGCTGTTCTCCACAGTGATGTTTAGTCCTGTCAGTTCCGGGATTCACGCCAGACTTGTAACATCTACTGGAGCCTGACAGCGCCAGTGAGTGACTGGGTGTTGTGAGGTTGGACAGAGCTCTGGTGCACCTGGCAACATAGGGCATTTTGTGTGTACTCTGGACTGGCCAGAGTTAGGGCTCTCTGCCAGTGATGATGTGAGAATGGAAGCCATGGATGAGAGAGGTTAAATGTTGAGTTTTTAAATCCCCTTACATTTCCAGGAAAAGCTCACTGCACAGCCGAAGTCAGGTAGAAGCAAATATGAAGCGCGGTATTGGCATCTCAATTCTGACTTCGGAAGCGGATGGACTCCGTTTTACCCTTGATTCAGGTAAGGGCTTTTTGTCTGCAAGATAGAAGTATTTCAGGGAATTCAGAAGCATTTGTGTTCCTGCTCTGGAGTAGAGAAAGAAGAAAATATATCTTTCTCTGGACTGAGAAAGAGGAAAAATGGTTATGAAAACTCCATAAAGACTTTTATGCTGTGTGGAAGATTTGCAGTTTTGTAACAGCCTGTATTTTATCTTGTTTTCAGCTTTTCATTGTCTGATCTCCTCCAAGTAGCAGGAATGGGTGGTGAGAGGACCATCCGCTCCATTTACGTTGTTGATTTCTCTACTCCTGCAGTTCAATTCTGGGAATATGGAGAAGCTTAAGCTCTTGCAATAGCATTTGTAACTTTAGAGGTTTTGTGGGACAGTTGTACTCCATCAGCCTAAGGAGACCAGCAATGCAGTAGTCTTGACACCCTCTCAGTGTCTCCTTGGTCGTTTCAGCACATCTCGTGGCACACTGTTAGCCAGACAGCTGCAAGCACTGTCCAAAACACCTCTGCTGTTCAGGGTCAACAGCTGCTCACCAGTCAGTGGATGTCTGGAATACCTGGAGAGGCTGACAGCATCGTGAGCTGCTTGCAAGCAGTCAACCCTGACCTCTTGCTATCTGCTTTGCCAGTCCTTGCTGTTGGTTGCAGCTCTGTACTGGCCCAGGGAATACAGCAAGTGGCTTGAATCCAAACCAGCACTGGTGTGAGCAGATGCTGTACATGGATACTGTAGGCTGGCCTCAATGGTCTGGGGCTGCTGATACAGGAGGCTGAGTTCTAACAGGAGCAGTTCTGTTAAGATGTACTGAAGCTACTGAAACTCTTCCAATATTTTTCAAAAAATGTGGACTCCAGACCTTAATATGCTGCTTGGTAATGGCTTCACCAGTACTATAGATACTGCACATCTGTGCACTACAGTGTTTGATGCACCTTTCTGTACACACTTTTAGCTTATTTTGTTGTCTGTAAAAAACAGACATCGTTACGCTTAGAAAACCACTTCTCTTTGCCAAAATAGTCCTGAAGGTCCTGTTCAAACTCATTCTTTTTCAGGTGTAACCAACATGTTTTGCTCTTCAGTTGTATGTGCTTAGATGTATTTAAGCATTCATTTCGTTTCATCTAGTTTCCTATATGTAGGCCACTTGCTCTCTGTGACCTGTGCCGTCACTGTTCACCAGCCCCTCGGCTGTGATCACAGCACAGTGGATCCTTTCTGCACTGGGCCATCCATTTCTAGGTGCGGTGCTGCTGCTTGTCTGACTGCTTGATCATTGTGCATTCAGAAATGCTGCAGAAATAGATGTTCATTTTGGAGATTTGCACTGATGTGTCTCCTGCAAAGAGAATAGAGGGAAGCAGGGCGCATGTAAGATGTTGGAAGAACATCTGCTTCCTTTTGAATGCTGAAGTCCCAATATTAGAGCAAAAGGAGGCGGGCTCCTGGCTCAGTGTTCTCTTTGCCCACTTCTGTGATGGTTTGCTTGTTTGCTAAGAAATGACTTACAGCCCATGTGAGACACAAACATCCCTTTATCACACAGCTTGTATCACCCTAATGGAATTCTGTCAGCTGAGGATAAAATGTGGACTAAAAAAGCAATTATAGAGTGAATCTCCTAGCTGTAGGAAGAGCTGAGAGATGGGGACAGAATGCCCATCTGGAGTAATTTCCTGTCTGACTGGCCTCTAAATCTTTCTGGAAAGAGATCAATTTTCCACCCTTGTCTAACAGCATCAGCTCCACTCACCCTGGCTCAGGACCCTATGAAGTGCTGCAGTGGTGAGATACAGGTGTAAAAGGCAACACTTGCAGACTGTGACTTCTTACTGATCTAGAAATTACTGGAAAAGAGGGGAAAGAAGGCTAGAGACCTTTTGTGTGATGGCACTCTAGTGATCCCTTGCTTAGGTCCCAGATGAAGGAGAGGATTGACCATTCCAATGATCTGCAGGGTAGGAGCTTCCCACTCCAGACTATCGCTTCCAGCAGTGCTCCTTCCTTCACCCACAGCTCATTGTTTTGGCTCTAACTAGAAGAGAAGAGCTACCACCCCATGATCTACTAGCAGCCTTCCCCAGCTATGCAGCTTGTTCTGGAAGGTCCAAATTATACAGTGAGACCACAGTGAAGTCTTGCCTTTAGCTTCTGACTCCATCAAGGTCTGTCTAGTGTGATTAAAATCAAGTTGGCATCATAAATTCTTAGTGTGTGTCTCTGCCTTAAACCTAAAGATAGATCTATGTCATGCTATTAACTCGTTCCTAGCTTTTTCCTCTTACTCATGTGTGATCTGTTGTTTCAGAGATCCATTGCCAGTTGACCTAGTTGACCTGTCTGGCAAGAGCATTTTCTGATGGTTTTTGAAAGTTCAGCGTTCTGGCCTAAGCATGCTTAGGAAGTGAGTGTCAGAGAACGCTTTAAAATAAAATAAAGTAAAAATCTTCTCGTCAATGAAGCCAGTTGCTACCTGAAAGTCTTGTCACTGGAGGAGGCAGTGGACGCAGCACTGAAGAGAAATTTATTTCAAGCTTTATATCTGGACACTGCATTACAAAGCCATTGTAAGGGCCAAGAGGAATCTGGAACTCAACTGCTGCTTCCTGAGGGTGTGTAGAGAACACCTATAAGGCATAAGGATAGGAGAATACAGAATAAGCTGCTCTGGCTGGGAAGATTTCTCAGGGAAATGACTTTGCCCAAGAGGAGCATTGCATCTGGGAGAAGAGATGGTAAAGATGGTGAACTGATAGCAGTTGAGCCCTTTTATCTTTTTCACTGATTTCCACCTGATAGCAGCACAAGGTAGCAGCCCGTACAGACTTTTTTGTCTGTTAACAAGCTGAGGAAAGAACTTGCATCTTGAGCAAGAAGTGTGTTCAAAGGGGTCGAGGACCGAGGCAGCACTAGGACAGCAGCTTTACAATGTGCACAGAGGGGTTGGCAGGAAAACGAGTCAGCCAGCACACTGAGCTGAGACCTTAGTGACTTTCATCCATGCTTGCTTTCAAGTGTGGCTTAGCAAGTGTAAAGCACTGATGCTGTTACTCTGTTACTGCTTGTTATTCATGGCTCTGTGCTCCTATTCATCTGATTTTCCAAGCCTCTTTCTGCAAGTAAGCATTTAAAAAAAAAAAAAAAAAAAAAAAAAGGCAATTAGTTTCCCTTTTTTTAAATCCTTAACATTATATGATTATATTCTGCCATGATGGACCTTTGGATTGTCTCAGACATAACTTTTAAGATGTAGATTGCCAGCAGCTCATGGGAAGGAGGGCTAAGATGTCCGTCTGCCAATAGCTGGCCTGGGGATGGGGCAGAGGGATTGGTTCCTCATTAGCTATTTGAACACAAAGTAGGAATCAGGTCTGAAACATGAAAGACTTGGCTCTTTATGTTGCAGGTAGTTGGGGATGCCTTTACCAAAAGATGCTGACTGTTACTAGAAGCTAACTCAGCTTCATGGGGAGACCTAGCAAAAATCTAGTATCACTAAATGCATAAAAGCGTCTGGCTTAGGTAGTCCTTGAGCCTGAATGTTTGAAGGTAGGAAGAGCCTTAGTAGGACATTTCTTATGTGGTGCTTAATTCTTGTGTTTTCTTCTAAACATCTGGCTTAGAGGCATGATACTGGGTAAGGTGGAGTCTGTCTGACCGGGTGTAACATCCTTACCATTAGGGCATTGAGTTTCCCTGCGTATCTGGTGTTTCAGACAGAAAGCACTCAGTGAAGGTGCACATAGCTGTGCAGAGCATGCTTAGGGTGACAGAGGGAAGTTTCATGGTAAGATTTAGTAGTTGGAAGGGGTTGGAGGAATGAAGTAGTTTCTAATGCTCCTTTGTTTTGGGGGCGTTTCTGCTTGGTGGGAGGAAGACGCATCACCTGATAGTACCTGAGCATTCCTAACTTAGTGTGCTCTTAGAAAAGCCAGTCCTGTGATGCTGCTCCAGGTTTGACCAGTGTTCAGGGTCGAGGACACACCACAAAGCATCCCTGTCTGAAAGTGCACGATCAGCTGTAGTGTGTTCTTGCCAATGCTGTAGTGATTTGCATGCTTCTTCTTTGAATCTTCTGTTCCTGATGTGTTGAATTTAAAACTGAACATGATCTGTTGTGGACACTACTGCTGTGCAATAAATGGTGTAACTGTTCTCTTAGCTGTGTTTCCCCATTTATGCACTGAAGGCTAAAATGAGACAGTGATTAACAGGGGACTCATGTTCAGCCATCTGCCCACTGTTGCACCATTAAAACTTTCTCAGAGCCACTCCAATTTCAAGATATAGTCACTTTTTTTCTATCCCACATCTTCAACTGTTACAAATCTTTTTCTATATGTAGTCATACTGACATTCTCTGTTGGTGCAAAGCTCTCTATCCAAACAGTGTAGGCAGAATCTTGGGATTCACAAATAAACATACATTATGAAATTTGCCAGGTATTCAGTTTTAATCCATTTAATACAGGCTATGTTGAGTGTAAGTCCTTTTATCTGCTTGCATAGTAGCAATAGAGTATTTTTAATCCAAAATATTTCTTGAGAATTTAAGGAATTTGTACAAAAAATAATTCAAAATATATGAAATAATTCAACATCTGCACTCCTGAAAATCTACACGTGGTCTTAGAATTGGCACAAAACCAAAGCTTTTGGAAAAGCAAAGCAAAGCTGAAGTCAGTTATAATAGAATCACAAAATCAGAGTGATTCTGGTTCGGAGGAACCTCAGGAAGCACCCAGTCCAATCCACTACTCAAACCAGGGACAGCGAGGAGATCAGACCAGCTTGCACAGGACTGCATTCAGTTTGGACTAGAAAACCTATAGGGATGGAGACTGCACAACCTCTCTGGGCAGCCTGCTTTAACACTTTACTACTGACTGTGATTTTTTTTTCCCTTGACACATGATAATCTATACTTTCTCCTGCTGATTAAAAGCCTAGGTAGGCATGGATAAGATGTCTGGTATTGCAGAAAGGTCATCTCTTCTGTCATCATCTAACTCTGTAATGATAAATTGGTCTCCCAACTATAATTTTAGATTTGCAGATTAGCAGAAGTCTTATGAACTACCTCTCTCCAGTTTGCTGGAGTCACTGCTAAAAATAAAGTAAGTAGCAAAGCTCCCTGAAATTGTATAAGCTTAAACAGTGGAAAAAACTAATCTATGATGAATGTCAGTTCTGGCTTATTTCCAAAATAATGTTTTGGGATGGCTTGCTGTATACTGGAAATTATTTGGTAAGGATTAGTTGGCAAACAGATGAATCAAATTGACATTTCCATTACCAACAGGAGATCTATCTGTGGTCAGAATTCATGGAGAAGGATGCAGGATGGTAGTAAGACTATTCGTTATATTTAATATTGTCAGAGAAATGAAATAGCTCCTATTATTCATCTCTCTGGGATGGTAATGTATCTGAATATTAATACAAAATGGGAATCTGATCAAAATCCACTGACCCAGCAAGACATTGATATGTATTTTAATCACTCTCTTTGGGACATTGAGAAAATGTACTCTTCACAATAAATCTGTGAGAAACTTAGATCTGCAATTTCTCAGTGTAGTTCTTTGGTAAATCAGTGCATCTCCTGTCCTTGTATCCAAAGTCCTTCAGGATCTCGCAGTGTAGCATTAAGGCCCTATGAGGATCTGCATCTTGGTAATCTGTTCAGCGTGAGAGAAGAAGGTGGCTTTTCATTTTCTTTTTTTTAATCTACTTTTTCTTCTCCTCATGTGCCATGCTCAGACCAAGCCTAACAAGGGTTATTCAAGTGGATGCAGGCAGCAGTTCCAGCCTTTTCCACTTGTTGACAGGTCAGAGTGGAGGCAGGAGATGGCATTGGTGACTTGCTAACAGAGTGGGCTACGTGACGCACGTAATACCTGCTCAGGTCTTCCTTTGGTAGAAGTTTGAGGTTTATACTACAGAGACAAAACAGCTTTTCTGGTTGAGCTGGAAATTCAACTGCAACACATAGCCATTCTCTCCAGCGTCCTGACTGGAGTCCACTTGCTTTCCACATTGCCTATTTCTCATCTGTAGCCTTTCTGCTAGGTGGGCACACGTCTGCCTGTCAGACTGCAAACGGAGAGAAGCCAACTCATAGTGAAATAGAAAAGTCTCCAGAGACAGTTTCACCTTGGAAACAATGATTGTAGGTTTCATATGAACATTACCAAAGTCAGTTGAATTGGAGTGTCCAGAAGGACTTAGGTATATAAATATATAAAGGTATATAAATGATAGAGTACACATCAGGAGAAGCAGCCTTCCATATAGGAAGAATGGAGGAGGGATTAATGATAATTAATGGTACTGCTCAAGAACTGTGACTCATATTTCAATTAAGGTGATGCTGAAAATGAATATGAAAAGTTGACATTTCCTAAAACTAGTTCTGCTATATTGTAAGTCACAAACCAGAAGGGCTGGTGGACTTATTTTGCAGAAAGCATTCACATTATGCAGGGGTATTATTATTAAAGAATGAAGGGGTAAGCATGAGGTTATAAAATGTATGGTTTAATGACTGAATTTGACTGTAATTATGCATTAGAAATATTCACGATAAGCCTGAAAAATGAATTGGCAATGCATGATATAACCATAGTAAAGGGCCCTGCAAAACAGTACCACAGAAAATTTGCCATTTATCTTCTTTACTCACTGAAGCAGATGTAAATTAAGTTTCCACAGCCTGATTAGCCTGAGGAAAGCTCCTATCTTGATGATCTCCCAGTACAGTTCAGGGAGAACAGAACTCAGGTTTTCATGTAGTGGATCTGGTCTGCAAGTGATTCCAATGCAGGCTGTTTGTATAGCTATTTTTGTTTGTTTGTTTATTAGTGATGTTTATTGTATTGCAATGGTTTAGTTTTTGCAGCACAACTTTTATTACTTGGTTTCTTTTACTAGTACTCTGTCTGATCAGAGGAGTTGGACCAATTGACCTCTAGGGGTTAACAGGAAGCCAAAATTATCCTATAATTCTGTGAACAGAACCCTCTGTTTAGCATAACTTACCTGCTGTAGAATCTGTTCTGCCAACTGAACCCTACTGAGCCATAGTATGATGAATATTAATAGCTTGCTTAATTATCTCAATCAATCAGTGCAAGCTACAGATCACCTGAGGCTGAGAAAAGTATTCATGTCCTCACTCTTCTGACTTCTCTGGCATCAGCTCCCAGAGATGAAGCGGGAGAAGACAGACTTGGTCTATCTAACCTGTGACAGCTTAGGCCCGCAGGTTACATGCAGGCTTGAATACATAACAGTCAGTGCATGTTACCTGAATAAGTGCAATACTAATGAATCTGGACCTGGGAGTGACTGGAGAGTAGCAAATGTAATTCCTATAGTTAGGAAAGAAAAATGATTTGGTCCAGTATTGACTCTTCAGGCTTGAAAGTATGTATTGAAGGAAATATATATATATAGCTTAAAGAAAAAGAGGATGGAATGCAACATGGATTTATGGACTGATTTTTTTCTGTATGTCTGGTTGCCTTCTCTGTCTGTACAGGTGCAGGTGACAATGTTTCGGAGAGAAGGCTTATTTAGGCTGAGTAATGTAGACACAGTGCCAATCAGTATGAATTGTCCAAGAAGAACAATGGATGAATCTTCTTTAACTGTCAGAGTAATGAGACTCTGTAATTTCTTTTCTGACCAAGTACTAAGCAGCAAGACCTAAAGTCTTTAAACAGAGCATGCTTGTAACCAGACACATTTCTGGCAAGAGCAGCATGCTAA
The DNA here is from genome assembly GCF_011077185.1 of Oxyura jamaicensis. Taxonomy (NCBI): domain Eukaryota; kingdom Metazoa; phylum Chordata; class Aves; order Anseriformes; family Anatidae; genus Oxyura; species Oxyura jamaicensis. The sequence goes on along the minus strand of NC_048906.1, from coordinate 10,734,000 downwards.
AAGTGAAAGCCAAAAGCTGCTTTCAGGCCCATGTATTTAAGATATTGCTATTTTATTTTTCTTATGTTGGCTCAATTTTGTTACCCTCCAAAGAGAAGGGCTCTTTCTGCAGGTGTAGGCATTCAGCTCTCACCCTTCTGTTCTGTTAGCAGTGGCTGGCTAGAGAGAAAATGAATTGGGCACTGAAAATCTCTTCTAAAGTGGGGGGAGAGAGCTGCGGTCCCCAGCAACCCTGGATAAGCAAATCTAGCAAGTGTCTATCTCCAGTCAAACTTAGGTAAGCAACCCTAGCAAGGAAATCTAATGTTTATACAAGAACAAGAGGAGGTGGTAATGCACAGGAGTACAAACAACAGGAAACACTCAGGAAAATGAGCTCCCTGTAGGAAGAGCAGGGGAGGTGGCTCAAGTACTGGTGTCCCCTCCAAGGGGATCCAATTAACCCAAACTTCCACTGGAATAGCTGAAAGCGATCAAGGTAAAAGACCTAATGTGTATCTCTAAATGGGCAGAAGTGATTCATAGCACAACAGATCCAGGGGAGGAAGGATGCTGAAACCTGACAGAGACCCAGAAATGACAGTATCTGACAGAACTGGCATTGATGTTACAAAGGTCATATAAATAATTCATAGGCCCATGAAGGACCTTGTTACTAGCAGACACGAATCATAGAATATCCATAGATACCCTCAGAATATCTTCTGAGTTGGAAGGGACCCACAAGGATCTTTAAGTCCAACTGCTGGCACCACACAGGTCTAACCAAAAATTCAGACCATGTGACTAAGTGCACAGTCCAAACTCTTTTTAAACTCTAACAGGCTTGGTGCCATGACTACATCTGTGGGGAGCCTGTTCCAGTGTGCGACCACTCTCTCAGTGAAGAACCTCTTCCTGATAGTCAACCTGAACCTCTCCTGTCACAGCTTGACTCCATTCCCTTGGGTCCTATCGCTGGTGGCCAGAGAGAATAGATCGGCACCTGTCCCTCCACTCCCCCTCGTGAGGAAGCTGTAGGCTGCAATGAGGTCTCCCCTCAGCCTCCTCTTTTCCAGGCTGAACAGGACAAGTGATCTCAGCCGCTCCTTGTATGTCTTCCCCTCTGGGCCCTTCACCATCCCTGTAGCCCTTCTCTGGATACTCTCCAACAGTTTCATGTCCTTTTTGTTCTGTGGTGCCCAGAGCTGCACACAGTACGTGAGGTGAGGCCGCACCAGCTCAGGGCAGAGCGGGACAATCCCTTCCCTCGACCAACTAGCGATGCCGTGCTTGATGCACCTCAGGATATGGTCAACCCTCCCGGCTGCCAGGGCACACTGCTGGCTCATATTCAGCTTGCTACAACCACAACCCCAGATCCCTCTCTGCGGGGCTGCTCTGCAGCATCTCGTCGCCCAGTCTGTACGTGCAGCCAGGGCTGCCCTGTCCCAGGTGCAGGACCCGGCACTTGCTCTTGTTAAACTGCATGCGGTTGGTGATCGCCCAGCTCTCCAATCTGTCTGGATCTCTCTGCAAGGTCTTTCCACCCTCAACAGGGTCAACAGCTCTCAGTTTAGTATCATCAGCAAATTTGTTCAAAACACTTTCTAGTCCTACATCTAAATTGTTTATGAAAACATTGAAGAGAACTGGCCCTAGACTGGAGCTCTGGGGGACCCCGCTGGTGACTGTCCACCAGCCTGATGTAACCCCATTTAGCATAACCCTGTGAGCCCTACCCATCAGCCAATTGTTCACTCATCATATTATGTTTTTATCTAGCTGTATGCTGGATATTTTGTCCAGTAGGATACTATGAGAAACTGTATCGAAAGCTTCACTGAAATCCAAAAAGATTACATCAGCTGGCTTCCCCTGCTTGACCAGATGGGTGATTTTATCATAAAAGGAAAGGGGCATAAAATGAATGGGGGTACAGTGGCAACAAGTTTTGCTGGGTCTGTACATCAGGTTGCAAGTAAAATAAATTTCTCATAAGCAGTGAACAGTATAGATACACCTTGCTGGCAGACAGGTACTCTCTGTCATACAAAGGCCAGAACAACCCCAGAGCCCTTACCTAGAAGATCCAAGAAGGTGCAGAGCATGTCCTCGACATGTCCCATCCTAAGACATCCGGAGCTGGGTGACACTAAGAATGATCTTTTCTTTTTAAATAAATCAAAATGAAATAAAAAGCTTAGCAAACTTCTAAGCATGTAGGATGTGGCTCCAAAACAAGTATGTCATTTTTATTTTAGGGAACTCACGGTTTTGGCTGAGATAGAGTTAATTTTCTTCATGGTAGCTCATATGGTGATGAGTTTCAGATGCAGGCTGGAAATAAGGTAGGTCACATCCCCGTGTACCAGCCATTGCTGAGCAGGGCTTGCATAGAGCCACAGCCTTCTCTGCTCCTGATGCTGCCCAGCCAGTGAGGAGGCCGGGGGTGCCCAAGGAGGTGGGGGGGACACAGCCAGGCCAGATCTCAGGGCACCATGCTCAGCCATGGCACTGGGGGAAAGAAGGAGGAGGGGGCCTGCTCGGGGTGACAGAATTTGTCCTCCCAGGACACCATCAGCATGACAAGCCCCACTGTCCTGGAAGGGGCTGCACACCTGCACGCTAGGCAGGAGTGACTGCATTCCTCGCTTTGCTTTGCTTGCCTCTAAGCTTTTGCCTTATCTCATCAGCTGCCTTTATCCCAAACCACAGGTTCTCACGTTTACCTTTCTGATTCTCTTCCCCATCCCACCTTTTTTTCCCTTATTTGTTATAACAGGGACTCCTGGAATGTGTTCTCTCTCTCAGTCAAGGCTGTGCTAATCAGATCTGAGACAGCTTTTCCAGCACGCAAATTGCTGTTCGTATACAGTGATGAAAGTTAGTGCTATTATCCTGCACATCTGTAATTATGGAAGCAGGAGAACTTGACTGCAATCAAGCAGCACTTGTCCCTAAATGTCATTGCTCACCCAAAGTACACGAGCTCACGCAGATGTGTACTCTCGTACATAAAACACAAGGTCTTGGTCTGTGTCACAGATGCTACGCTGTTATGTGGTGAGATGGCATGGTAAAACCAACACAGTGTGGCTAAGACAGGCACCAGAGAAGTGTCTTTGCCATGTAAAGACAAAGCATAGTTCACATATTTGAACTGTTCTGTCAGCTCAGTTATCAGAAGGTGAGAAAGTCAGAGGTCACAGACTCCTACCTTTACCTGTTTCACTGGTGGACTGTTAACTCCATCACGCCTGAAGTGACCTGGGGACCTCAGCACGCTTTTATGTCCCAGCTCTTAGATTTCTCCAGTGGACACCTCTTTGGGTGCACTGCAGCTGACAACGTGTGTGCCCTGAATTTCTTCCCATATAACCCAGGACGCAGATGGGCAGAAGAGGGTGGTTTGCTGCATGCCAGGTTCTGTCCCATTGTGTATTCAAGCTATAATTGTTGGTTGATGTGCAAAGAATTTAGACAAAAAAAAAAAAAAAAAAAAGAAGGAAAAAAAATAAAGGACAGGCACAATTTTCTAACAAGTAATGTAATTTAATGAATGATATACTCTAGAAAATAGAAACTACCCAGATGCTGCTGGTTGACAGGTCTGTTTGGGGTGGGGGGAAGGCCCTTGCTTGAATACACAATGCCTTGTTTCAATTCTTTTGGCAGTATTCATAGTAGCTGGAAACAATGAAACATCCACATATTGAAAGAGACACTAAGGGGATTTTTTTGTCTTAATTGTAGTAGGTATGCAGAACGTCTTCTCACCCTGTCTCATCAGGTGACATGAAGGGCTCAGAGCTCACCAAGATGTTTACAGATGATTCATACCTAGAAGGGATAGACTCAACCAACTGTAAGTACCTGTTCAGTGTACTTACAGTTCAGTGCTTAAAAATCATCAGAGATATCTGTCTCACTTTGCAGAAGATTTTCTGAACTTGGTGTTATTGCACTTCTTTCTGTGTGCTTTTCTGTATATGTTGTGTCTCTTCCCTCAGGGTCTGGCTGCTAATTCCAGGGAATATGCTTTTCAGAATGTCACAATACACTGTGTACAACTCTGGGTCTATTTTGGGCTTGGGCAGAGATCTCGTGTTGCTTGCCTGTTCAGTGACTGAGTGCTGTAGCAAGTACACATCGCTGAAAAGTGCAGTTAGGATTTTGTGTGCAGCCTTGTAAGGATCATCTTCAGACTGCACCATTGCCTTGAGCTCTGTCAGGGTGTAGCCATTGTAACGCTTGCTGTCTTCTGCCAGGGGCTGCACTGTCTCACCAATGTGTCTCACTTTCCACTTCAAGCATTTCAATTCTTCTTTTACATCTTCTAGTTCTTTCTCCATGGCCTGGAATTCCTCTGTGGTTACAAATCTCCTGCCAAGAAAAGAAGTGGCAGACACAGTGTGGAATTCAGCATCTCGGTGGGGTAAAATCAGCCCAGCTTGCATGGGGTCAGGCTACAGAAACTGAGGTTTGGAAGGGAGGTACCTGCCATGTCACTGAATACACCCTCCAGCTCTTATTTGTCAGACGTCAAAGTATCAGCCTATTTTCTCTGCTGCTGTGAATGGGAAGTTTTTTCAGAGCCTGATCATGCTATCACTCCCTACAGCTACCTGAAAGGAGGTTGCAGGAGGCAGGTGTCAGTCTCTTTTCTGAGGTGACAAATGATAAGAAATGCCCTCAAGGCGCACCAGGGGAGGTTTAGACTGGATATCAGGAAGAATCTCTTCATAGAAAGGGTGGTTAGGCTTCGGAATGGGCTGCCCAGGGAAGTGGTGGGGTCCCCTCCTCTGGAGGTAATTAGGAAAGTTGGGGATGTGGAGCTTAGGGACATGGTGGTGGTGGTTTATTGGTGGGTTTCTAGTGCTAGGTGGATGGTTGGACTTGGTGATCTTAAGTGTCTTTTCCTACCTAAATGATTCCATGAATCTATTGTCAAGGGGCCTTTTCCAAAGTCCAGATGGACTGAGTCTTTATGCCAGTACTGGCATTTAGTTTAAACCCTCTTGCCTGCCCAGGGCTTAGTCCTTCTATTCTAATCCAAATGCAATGGTGATTGAACGTGGAGCACTTGTGTCACTTGAAGTGGGAACATCATTCAGTAAGGTTCACCTCGAAGACCAAAACTAAATGGTAACTATTAGCCCACTAGAGGATAAAGGAGGAATGATGGTGTGGTTGAGCTGTATCATAGTTTTGCTTCCGAGGTGGCTGACTAGTACATGGAGAGAGATGGATTCTCATTTGAAATGAAATGAGACCACATTTTTACTGTTTTGTTCAAGGAGTTGAGTTTGACAACCTGGCCCAGGCATGGTCCATATTCAGGTTTAGTTAGCTAAAAAAAAAAAAAAAAAAAAAAAAAAAAAAAAAAAAAAAAA